>NW_027185392.1:9607500-9665000 GCF_022577435.1 Embiotoca jacksoni | reverse complement strand
ATAGTCACAACACACATGACACCAACTAAAATTATGGTTCAGGTTTGTTCAGGTTGAGGCACCGAACCTCTCAGTTGAGGTTTGAGAATAACTGTTTACAATAAAACTACAAAGTGCTGTTAATAGGAAACAGGATGTGAAAAGCAATCCGCTTGCCACACTCACAGTTTGTACACTTAACCACCAACTACGACCTCCTCCCGATGAGGTTTTAAAATGCCATAACGACTTCATATTTTCACTTTTGCTTCAAATACAAAAAAGTCTGAATTTGTGCAGCTACAGAAGTTTCTTGTCAGGTAAAAGCAAGCAGGCAATTTTAGGTATGTTGCACACACATGTTCCTTCAGATAGTGCATCAACATGAAGCACAAGAGGGAAGCATTTGGTACTCGTAGTTATTCTCTGTCTTATAGTCGTATTGATTAGCCTGGTGTTACCCGACCCAAATTCACTGCATGAATAGACAGGGATTTTTCAGTCTATTGGGGATTGTTTTCAGTCGTTGCATCCTAAAGGGTGTAGACCTCAGGTTCATTTAAAAACTGCTGGACCACCCTTTAACCATCGACCACCATATGATGTATGTTGAGCATCAAAACAACTAAGACCTTCGCCTAAAGTGAGCAGAGTGCAACACCATGATGGTAAATGGCCACTGCAGACTTTATTTTTTTTTTTTTCCTTTTTCCTTTTCCAGGCACTGTTTTTGCTCTGGCTTTCAGCTGTCATTGATGGAACTACAGACACTTGACACAACTTCATCATCCCCACTGGTGCCTGATTGGTCTGCCCTTAGGAGTGACTGAGTAAACCTTCATGCAAACAGGGTTTCCAGACAATAATTACAGAAAAGACTGAAGCTGTGTGCAATAGGTGGGCAGAGCCAGGCTAGGCATAGGTTACTTCTGCATAAAATGGCCCCGTAATAAGCTCATGAACCACTTAACATTTGCATCATTGCACTGCTGGTTGTGAAGGACAATACCAACTGATGCATAGTGCATGAGCAAAAGCATGAATACATTGTAAACAGGCTGAAGTTGACCTTTAAACAAGCTTCTGCTAACTCAGAGATAGACTGTGAAAAAGCCCCTTCACTAACAAACAGCCAACGCACAGCTCAGCTGTAAGGAGGGCTTATGATATAAGGAAGTTTTCATGTTGCAGACATTGGCAGGATGCTGCAGCCAAGTCTGCAGCGCAGCTTGGCTGGGTGACTTACCCATCGACAAACAATGATTTAACAACTAACAAACTGTGTACTCTCTCGCTCTCTATTTCTTTCTGTTTCCCTTTTCATCCCCTTTGTGTTTTTCTTTGTTTCAACTTTTGATGTTATTACACTCTCATGACATTTGTCTCAATTCTAGCCTCCCTGCCTTACTTCCCACCTTGTCTTAGTTCTTTAATCAGACCATGATGACTGCAGAGACTGGCAGAGAACTGTCCTCCTCAGTGCTAATGTGGAGGGAGGAGAGAAGAAAAAGGAGGATGGATGAGGGGAAAGATGGAGAAATCAAAGAGAAGGAGAGCAAGAAGTAGTATCCATTAAAGAAAGGGGGAAAAGGAAGAGGGAATTAGTTGATAGTGGTGAATAAAAAAATAAATAAATGAGGGAATGAATAAAAGAGTTTGAGAAAAAGATGGGAGAATAACAAAGTACAAACAAAACAGAAAGGATTGCAGCACCGCGCTGGGGAGTGATGGATAATAAATAAAAGCAGGAGTCAGCTGTACGTATGAAACAGAAGACAGGGGATACAAATACAGGGAAACAAAAAAAAATAGAGAAGAGGTGACAAGATGAATTCACAACAACATTTTTGTGCTTATGTTTGACCTGTAAACACTACTTGTGCAGTCCTCAGAGTCACACACACAAACAAACTTCTCTCTGATGATAACCCAGGGAGGATGCGTGTTCACTGAGAGCACAGCGATCAAACAAAACAAGCAGGAGATGAAGAGCGCACACAGAAAGAGCAGACGAGCTCTGGCAGGGAAGAGATTAGAGGCAGAGAGCTCAGATGATTCCTCTGACCTGCTCGGGAACCCCAAGGAGAACAAAATTAACATCTCTCTATGTGAGGACAAATGAGGTGTAAATTATTGATTATTTTTCTGCAGTGGTTTGGCAAATCTGGGCCACCACAGAGCTTTCTCATGTTTTCAAGATCAAGCTCAATGAAGTTCCCTGCTGGTTAAGAGGACTGGTGTGTGTAACTGAAAACAACATGCGTTTCTTCTGTAGTTCGGGCACATAACTATCGCTCAGTGAATGTGAGATATTAAGAGGGCTGCAAATAACAGTTATATTCAATATTTTATTAATTGGCCAAACATTTTCTCAGTTAACTGTTTGGTCCATAAAATATTACAAATGGTTTAAAGAAAAAAAAAAGGCATAATATGACATCATGAAATGCCTTTTGTCTGACCAATTGTCCAAAACCTAAAAAAATACTTTAATTAATATAACATTACACTAAGAAAACCAGCAAATTAACAACCTGATATTTTAGCATTTGAAAAACATGTAATTGATGTTCTTTCCATTGACAAATCGATTCATCAATTAATTGCTGCAACTGTAAAATGTGAAAGGTCCAAAAAGTTGGTCCACGCTCTTGTGCATTGTAAAAACCAGAACTAAGAGGAGAGGAATCGAAAACATACATGAGTAAGGAAGAAGTCAAGACTTTTAAATGAATACTACTTTTTCTCTAATATCTCCGAAATCTGTAAATGTGCTACTACATGCTTACATGTTCATCATAAATACTTTATACGGTGGTGAAATGCCAGTGATATGTTTAAAGCTCGTTGCGATACGCCAGTGTGGGCAAGAATGAATTACTACTGCTTAATAAACATGCTTACACCTAACTTGTTCACCCTCATTTGTTTGTGTACAATGTAGTGAGAAAAATCTGTCTACAGTGACAACATGTTTGAAGACTTTATCCATTCTCTGCGTTTTGCTCCAGTCCATGAAATATATTATTTACAGGCTTCTCCCATCTTCTATTCTATTGATCCTGCAATCTCTGCCTCTTTGGCTCAGAAGCTGAGCATCTAGGCCAAGTCAAAACAGGCACGTAATCAGGCACACCAATATAAAGATATGCGAGTGCAGGGGAAAGACTCAGCATGGCCAAGGCAGGTGCTGAAATGAATTTTGGCACGTAGCAAAAACAGATTAAACTGGGCGGACACGTACATACTGTGTGCGCGCGCACGCGCGCGCGTGTGTGTGTGTGTGTGTGTGTGTGTGTGTATTTGTGTATGTTTCTCAGTGTGTGAAGCCAAGCAGCAGGAGAGAGCAAGCTAATAAATCCTCTCCCACAATGTCTCTTGTAATAATGAGACACTTCTCACCTTTCCTCCCTCTCTTCTTTCACTCCCTGTCTCTCACACACACACACACACACACACACACACACACACACACACACACACACACACACACACACACACCTCTATATGGCCACCCTGGGGAGCTCTGGCATTCCTCTGTCTCCATGCTATGGCAACACAACTTTACTCCTGCACATTTTTCCCACATATGAGCACCCAGTCTCAAATAACTGGGCTTCTGTGGATCATAAATATAATTTTAAAAATATGCCACATGTTTTCATCCAACAAAAGAGAAACAGACGCCTATTTAATGTGAAAAAAAAAAATCAGATAAGGAGTCGTTTACAAAAGACCCCCAGTAAACTCAAGAGATGTTAACAAAGTGCTATCTATGAGTGAGAATGTTAAGTATTAACAAACGAAAGCTACTTCCAGCAGTAGATTTAGATACGCTCTGTAAAGACCAAGACTGATAGATGGAACAGAGAAAGTACCTGCAGATTATGCTCTGTACTCACTACTGTTGATATAACTATTGTAAACCAATACTGTCTGATCGCCTGGCTGAAGCTTCCACTGAGTCTAGATGACCTGGTAGATCATCTATGCAGCAGTTCCTAACTTTAACAGTATTTTTCTCAAAGGAAAAATGTAATAAAACATAAAAACAATGCGAAAAGAAGAAAGTCTTTATCTAGAACACAACAGTTCACTAATAACAGCAGAGCCACATCTTGTAGCTCTCTGTAAATGAGCCTCTATGTTGCAGCAGGATCAATTCAGTCTTACATCAGATCAATTATGTATAGCGGCCAGAAACGTTGTTCTCATTCCCATGGCTGTAAACAGACCTATTATCACTTCAAATGGCATTTAAGTATGGTGAAGTGCATAAAGAGTTTCTATGAAAGTGTATACAAATTTTGTTATTTAACTCTGAGCTGGCGAAGGCTGGTTTGCAGTAAATTTCTCTGAAAGATCTCTGGTGGAGGGAGAGAGGGAGGAGACAAGAAAAAGGAGGATGGATGAGGGGAAAGATGGAGAATTAAAAGAGAAGAAGAATGCTAGTTCCTGCTCTACTTCTCTTTTAATTCTCCATCTTTCCCCTCATCCATCCTCCTTTGGATTACTGAAGTGTGTGTGTGTGTGTGTGTGTGTGTGTGTGTGTGTGTGTGTGTGTGTGTGTGAGAGAGATTTGTTCTCAGGCCTCGTTTGCATAAGAAATCTTGATCCCAGTGAGGAGAGGACCTAAATAAATAAACCTTTACTAGCCTTGACTAATGTGATTTAAAATTGTTTTAGTCCTCAGAAAAGATGTCTTTAACTTTATGTTCATAGAAGGTAATTGAGATAAAATCGTCTGTCACTGTATGTGTCAGTTATATGTATGTATATTCCATATACAGTATATAGTGTTGAGGTCATATGTTGTATTTTCTAGACAGGAGTGTCTCTTTTTTCCATTAAACTTTCTACCTTAAAACCGCATAAGGTTACAACCCTCAACTCCAGTTAATTGATTTGTAACACTGCCTATCAGAGCCTTAAAGACATATTACATGACTAAATGCCATTCTATGGCTGCCAGGCAGCCGGCGAGTCTTTGTATAAAAAGTAATTACTCTAATTAGAGATTAACAAATTGAAAAGTGTTTTCAGTTGTTCATTTAAAGAGCTGAAGGAAGTCATGGAAAAAAACACACATCTTTTATCCAAGTCTGTGTTTACAGTGGAAAAGTACAATAACGTGCATATTTCCAACCTGGAAAATGATGATTTATTGTTTCCTTCCCAGTACTCCCAAAGACATATCCAAGGTCAAAACACATGCAAGAGCCAATCACACCTACCTGTCACCTTGTGGACAAAATAATAAGCAAAGCAATCCTGGATCAGGTCACAAACGTCTTCCTAGAGTCTAAGATTGTATGACTGCCACCAGAAAATAATTTCTCAGACATGTTTCATGAAGAAATGCACAAATGAGAAGTAATTTCCGAAAAGGGAAGTGCCTTTGTTCTGCCTGTCAAAGACACAGTAGGCTGCAACCGTATTGCATTTCACGCAGTGTGAATATTTTAAGAGCACTTCTCCATTGGTATCATGAAATGTTACACTGAACCAATAGAAATGAAAAGCCTCTTGACTTCTCTAAGCACAGAAAAACTCCGGAGAGTCAGTTTCATGATGTTGCAGACACACATCAGAAACAATTACAGAAAAAAGAGAACGGCAAAAATATTTGGTGCAAACTGTTGCAGAAAGCACAACTGTTATTTCTCGACACTAGCAAAGTTAAACTGACATGAATTAAATTAAATTAAGTTGCTATTCAAAGTATTAATGTGATTAAAGCTAAACAGATCAAGCATCAAATTCCCCAGAAGATAGCACCAGGAACTTCTAAAAATGTGTCAAATGTGACAAATGTAACTAAGCGTACCTATTCTTGAGTTTGAAACTCAGTAAATGAAAAGGTGTGGAGACAATACTGAGTGAAAACAGAAGCGAAATACTACGTCTGTAAATGTAAAACTTTCCATCTGAAAAAATTATTGAAAGATACAATTTTATTTTCACAGTAAAATTAGGAAACTTTCCAAATTATTTGAACAAGCGTTCTTAAAAGCCAAAATATTGCATTTAAAGGCACAAATCAGTTTAAAGACATGGTCCTAATCCTAGAATTTATCATGGCTGTTCATACTAATAACATACAGTATGTGATGCTGATGTACAAGAACGACTGTTGTGTGTCTGCTGCTGAATTGTCTGTGTGGCTGACAAACATCTGCAACTGAACACTACCACCAAGTGGACAAATTAGTGTAGCACAAACTACACCATTTACTGTATCATTGTTGTTGCTGCTGTCTTTTAACATCATTCTAATATTTTTTGTAAAATTAATCAAACTGTCTACAAGACACTGACGAAAAGGTCTTGGATGGAACTATTGAGGCTGAAATTAGGTTCTGTAGTTTCTAGCTGTGCCACAATTAATCTGCTGCTGACCTCACGTGCTGCAGTGGTGATAATAATCTAGATTTATTTTGCAACAACAGAGAGAATTTAAATTCATCTATCTTATCACCGTAATTTAGACCAGAGGGATATTACGTGAGTGTCAAACAGTGTTTAGGAAAAATAATTATTTGCAGTGAGCCAGCAAAACTGTGCACACTTAATAGAAAAAAAACACACACACACACACACACACACACACACACACACACACACACACACACACACACACACACACACACAAAAGTACCTCATTGCAAGTCTTAGCTAGCTCGTGTGGCCCTTTGATGAACTGTGCTCCACTTTTCCTCTTCAGTATGCCCACAGAACCTGTGGAAGAAAATAAAATGCGCATGACTCATCTCAGGCAGTGTGAGGTTCTGCAGAGCAATTGTTTGTTACCCAGTATGCTAAAACCACACGCATTTACTGCTGAATACACAATACATACTGTATTTACCTGCTTGGTGCATGGTATTGCAGCGGACCACCTGTTTTTGAGGTGGTTTAAAATGGGATTTTAATCTGTATGTAAACTGTTTTATTCACCTGAACAGCACTAATTATATTTACTTTTTCAAATACATAAATATAAAAACATTTAAAAATTCTAAGAAGGAAAAAAGTAAAACTGTCATATTCAAAACCACATCCAAAATGAAGGCTAATACATTGTTATCAATATTATAAAGCTTACAGTTTTTCTCGTGAAGAGAATTATATTCTTTGTCCTCCCTGTAGCACATATGTATTGCATGCTCAGGTGCCACCTGTTAAAAGAATGCTATACAGGTAATGGCTACTGTAAATTTTATTTGGTATTCAACCCAGTTATGTTCTGCAAATCTTCCAAAAGCAGCAAAACATTTAGCCTCCCTTGTTTGGTAAACCAGAAGAAGCTGAAACAACAAGATGAAACGTACTATGAGGCTCTGTAAAATCAAGGAGAGGTGCAGATTTAGACACCTTTTTTTTTTTTACACACTAAATCAGTGTTAGCACCCAGACTTGGTCCCTGACGTGTCCTGGTTGGCCCAAGTTCATCGTGGATAAGCTGACCTGGTTCCAGAGGGACTCTCAGTGTGGACAGAATAAAAAAAGAGAACCGGAATACGAACGAGGAAATATGATGAGTTAGCACAAACACTATTGAACTCCACTTGGCTAGGAATACTAGTGCAACACATCCATATGCTGAACTAATCAGCAAAATGTATTAGAGCACAACATTACCTCCTGTCTAATTTTTAAACTAAAATAAATAGAAACACAATAATAATAATAATAATTGTAAATGCACTTAAACAAGTTTGTTGCTAGTATTTTTCAGAAATGCCATCAGTTATCATTATTTATATAAAAATACAAAACTACTTTCTCACTTATTTACTTGTTTCTTGGGCAATGGATGCTTTATGTGCCAAAGAAAGCCTCCAAGATTTCTGCCTTCACCCCAATACTACAGGGCTGAATTGGAGTTTTGAACAATTGTTAGAAAATTGTTGCAGTAAAAGCAACATTTTTTATTGTTATAGCACTTTGTGTGCAACCTTTAAACTAATAACTCTGGGCAGTGTGCCATATAATTTCGTTCATGATAATACCGGTATAATTTTCCTCTGCCGTCCTGGCAGAGCAGCAGCTCTCCTGCACCGCTGCACCCTCAAATCCCCCCTCAGTGCTGCATAGAGTCCGAATCTCACTTTGACTAACTGTTGTTTATAAACGTAAAGACTGAGAGATCATTTTTGTTTAGTTTTTCTGAATATTTGAAGGCATACTGTTATGTTTATGCTGACATATAAAATCTATTGCACTTATTTTGTTGAAATAGTATTATATCAAAATTAATCAAGTATTTTCAGTATTTCGTTATTTTTGTCAAGATGATTATTTTCGCAAAAATACCCAGATATATCCTGATATTATTTTAGGGCCATATTGCCCAACCCTGTGCCCCGTGATTCATCATTCATGATTTGTAGCTGATACAACCGACCATGATTGGCAACACACACGAACAAAACGCACACTTCCAAAAACAGTCATGCACATGGCCACATTCAGTGAACGTATACACTCGCATACACAAAATGTAGTTCATCAGGTGCCATATCATGAGCTCAGTTCTACCTGTCATGGTGAGCACACCACAGCAGAAGTCTTTAAAGTGGATCCTGCCATGACAATCAGGGTCCAGGCAACTGGCCAACTTCGTCGCCTGAGGAAAAGTACGGAGAGAACATGAACGCTATCTGAGTATTCCAAACACATTTCTGATTGCGCAGGAAAATTAGCAGTTAATGAGTTCTCCCCATGATGCCAATAATGCATGAGCTCAGACCTGACCGGAATCATAAAGCTCAATGGATACAAACAGTGACTCTGTAATGGCTGGCGGTAACGCACTGGTTCATTTTATACATTTATTGCAACCACGAGTATTTTATTTTAAATACTTTATTTATTATAAACAAATTTGAGGGAGTTTTCACCGGCTGTCCCTCAACTCACAATCCCTCCTTGTAGAGCCTGAAATACAAAACATTTCATGAATATGAACAAATACACAAACAAGATACTTTCACATAAAACTAAAAGCTAATATGAGAGGAGGCTGAGAGGGTGGAAGGTGTTTCATTTTTGACAGCTGACAGTAGAGCAGCAGGAAGAAAAACAGAGCTCAGTGTTGCTGTATGCAGACTGAACGAGCACACAATGTTTATATGGAGGGGAAGACGTCGTGGACATGTGGGACTGAAGGGTGTATAGAATATGAGACCAAAAATGATTTTTTTTATTTGAGTACATAAAAACAGTCACAAAACCAGTAAAGTAAGGTATACAAATATACCATTCTGGGCATTTCTCATGACAGAGATTTTGACTTGTCAGTGTAATTACTTGATTCAATAATGTTGAAATGTTATGTAATGTTAATGTAACATGTCACACCTCTGCTTTTTGTTGCTAGGACAACCGACAATGTGTGCTGTATAAAAATGAGGCTATTCTCAATACAAAAACGCAAACTCTCACTGGTGTCTGTAAGCTCATAGAATTTCACCCATGATGTCGGATACCCTCTTCAAACAGTCTTCAGTCACTTCTACATGCGTGCATGTCCGTCAGAGTGTGTGCACGTGTGTGTTAATGCACGTCTGTTCCTCCCACTGCCACATGCTGCACCATTTGGTTTCCCAGATAGAGAGGTTGCTGATAAATACAGTTATCAGTACGTGACTCATCCTTAATTTTAATACTACAACAAGGCTCTTCACACAGATGCTGTAAGTGCTCTCCTTATCTACAGCTAGGGCTGGGCTATATATAGCTATTTTCTCTCCAAAGATATGGAAATGAACTATATAGAATATGTCGAGCTTTTTGAATTAATGCCAAGCGCAGACTATTTATAGTTTTCACGTGACGTCACGTCCTTGTAGCCGAGCCCCCCGCAGGGCAAAACAAAGCTTTGTTCCACTGACTGCTAGTTTACCAAGTTTTATGTGGCCAAAACACACACACACACACACACACACGCGCGCACACACACACACACGCGCGCGCGCACACACACTCACATACACACACGCACACGCACACGCACACACACACACACGCACACACGCAGGTACTCTGGTCCTTATGACCTAATCTAGATTTTATCCGCACCTAATCTGGACCTAATTAGGATTTTATCTGTGCCTAATCTGGACCTAATTTAGACCATTTCTGGACCTAATCTGGACATTATCTGGATCTAATTTAGACCTTATCTAGATCTATTTAGACTTTATCCTAACTGAATTTAGACTTTACCCAGACCTAATTTAGACCTTATGCAGACCTATCTAGACTTTATCCTAATTTAATTTAGACCTTATCCAGACCTAATGTAAACCTTATCTAGACCTATCTAGACTTTATCCTAACTTAATTTAGACCTTAACTGGGTTAGTTCCTCGTTGTCGTAGCATCTGCTTGCTAATGTTTTCTTGTATGACTGGTCCAACACCATTCGGTTGCGTTCGTGTTGTCCAATAGAATGAGAAGGGTGTGATAATTGTATATATCTGTTCCCATCTTGTACACTTATAGTTTTGAATCATGGTCAGTTTTATGTATCATTATTTGTCTTCATTGAAGTGTACCAAAATGGCATGTTTTATCATAAGTAAATCTCATTTCTGCCCGGCACCTATTTATTTAGTTGCTCTATTCTCAAAAGTTAAAAGATTTTTTTTTTTTTTTTTTGCTGTAGTGATGATTTGCCATGAAAAAAATATCACATGGGATGTGATGATGCATTCATTAGTAACTGGTATGACCTCCGAGTGGGAGAATACACTTGAACGTCTGTCAAACTTGTGACATCCCACTAGAAAAGTGGGACATTTTTGAGGGTTCTGAAAAGTATGCTTGACGTCATTTAACTTGACAGCTTTTGTGGTGGAAGAAGAAATTTACTTGCTTTGAAATTAAAGGGAAATAGATGGACTTGGTTGGCCTCGCCTACCTGGTTTGCTAGTTGTTGTAAATGTTAAAAACAGCGGTAAATCAAAACATGTAGAAATATATTGTACAAATAACACTGACATCCTGAGCTCCATGTAATCCCTCTATTGGTTTATATGGATGATGACGAGGATGTTAATCACTTCTGACAGCAGAAATAAAGCAGAATTTCTGGAGGCTGCCACATAGCCTTGTTATGAAAGCTCTAAATAAAGAAGTGACATGTTTCCAAAGGGGAACATGTGTTTTTTTTTTTACCCAACAACAAACTTGTAATTGTGTGATTTTGACATTCTCTTCTTGGAGCTTTGGGAAAACTGGGAGTAAAGTTTGTCCAGATAACGACACCAAAGTCCTTGGAGGCATCAAGTGAAATTGAGGTAATCTGCCTGTTAGATCTAAAGAAATATCAGAAGTGCAACACTGATATTTTGGCCCGACATTGGCGCACATATCTTTGATAAGTTTCAAACTAAACACAGACTGGAAGCAAACATACCTCATGGGCAATAAACACATTTGTATGATGAAAGAGGCCACAGCGAGGTAATCTACTGGGATCAAACCTAGTTTTAACATCTGTATAAGTCAGTTCTTCCTGTTCAGGGCTGCTGAAAGCCTCGATTACCGTTTCTGATTTGTCCTCAGTTTCAAGGACGAAGTGAAGGGGAAAGAAAAGAGGTCAACGGAGACAACTGGAGAATTATGGGAGTGTGTACACATAATGCATGTGACTGTACATCAGGGAGAGATTCACCAATTGTAGGTCAGGTTAAAGCAGCCATTGGGATTTACACATATAGGACAAAGACATGAAAGGTTGACAGAGGCAGTGAAACAAAGAAATGCTTGGCACTGTGAATCCATTTAAAATGCAAAAATACATGAAGAGTGTGAGATATGTGTACGTTTTCTGTAAATCATCCGATTAGCATCATATAATCATCACTAAAGTTCTAGTTCTGTGTAAATTCAGATTTTCTCTCTTTGCAAGAGTCTCAACGTTTTACTTGGATTAGAGGAACAAAAGACAATCCGGTTAAATGGTGATTAAAAAGAAATAAAAATGTCCTTAATGGTATTTCACAGCACGGTGCACTGTAAAATGTAGTACATTATTCCATACAGGATCTACCAGCGTGTAGGTCCTTGAGTTATAAATTGCATCTACTCCATCTTTTGAACCCATTTCCCAGGTCAGTGAAAAGCTTCCCTCAGGAGCTAATCAGTGCCTGCACAATGTTCCTGCTGATAGAGCAACACCTCACTGGGGAGCCAATCAAAGACAGTGTTCAATTACCCTGACATGCAGTGTGACAGAGGCTCATAGGTATGTCCGTATGCACTGATGAATAACATCTAAAAAGCAGTATCATTATTTCAGAGTTCAAATATCGGATTATGTATCAGCTGATAGCTGTTTTGAAAGGAATTCCTAAGATTAGTTATTCAAGAAGGATTGACGAGTGGGACAAATCAGAGTTGTAAACAAACTTCTTAGTGCTCTCAGGTAGACATACCATGGTAAACAAACACATGCTAAACTATGTCAAACATTATTACCATTATCTATTTATTTTTTTTTCCCATTTTCTTTTACTATCTTTACTTGATTAGAACAGATTTCCTTCTCGTTTCTTTACCAGGTCACCTCATATACACCACTACGATTTTTCTGTTGTAGCCTCTCGCACTTCCACTCTAACTGAACTGTGTCAATGTCATAAATAGTGCCTGTTTAAATATTAGCAATAAACTAACATAAGCTTATAGATCCACCTGTCTGATCTTTTGGTCTATAGTTAATTATCAGAGCGAAGACAATTAGTCAATTCATATTTGTTTTCATTATTTTTGCTTCAAGACTCAATTGCAACAATAATATGTATATTTATACATTTTTAAACTTTTTCACAATTGCTGGAAGACCTTTGAGGATGGCACATCGCACTCCAGGATATTAAGTACAATGTTTTCTCAAAATGTTCTGATGTCATTGAATGCAAAAATAACTGGTAGATTAATAAACAATAACATTCACGAGTTGCTGCCCTATTTGTTATATTGACATCCAGCCACCTGTTGGGCCAATTTTCTTGAACCACATCTCAATTAGCTCAATACCCAACATTTGTATTCCTCCCTTGGTTTATGTGTCAAGTTTCATCTCCTCCTATTATTAGATTTTGTATCTAAATCAAAGATCATGTTTTTTTGTGTGTGTGTGATATCTGTCTAACAGACAATTCTTGACCTGCAACTAGAGTGCTTAGAAAGATGTCAAATTAAAAACGAAGAGTATATTCCTAAAGTTACTTTGCTTCTACAGCAAAGCACAAGTCCTGTTTGACGACTAACTTTCAGGTCAGAGAGTTTGAGGATCATCAGGCTGTTCTGTAGCTGCACTATTACACACACACCGTTACCGTAGCTGGCTAAATTGCTGTGGAACAAAAACTTCCCTCTGTTTAGCTCCGACCGACATGGAAAATATTAATTAAGAACCTCAGCTGTGGCCACGGGTCCAACTGAGCTCTTCCCAATTAGCCTCCTGTGCTAAAAAAAATATATATTTAGTTATAGTTATTCGGTGTTGTATAGCACCTTACTTCACTTTTACATTTAACAAATTTATCCTAAACAGCAGCAACAACAACAACAACAACAACAAAAACTGCACTTTCCCTCATTTCCACCACGCATGTTCTCACCTGTTCCTTCTGTCCAAACTGAGTTCCCAGCTGTTCGAGGCGTTCGAGGCGGATAAAACCGTCCGAGTCCTCGTCACAGACGTCAAACACCTCCTTCAGTTTCCTCACAAACGTCAGCAAATGAACCGGCTCAGGACTGAAGTCTTCATCCATTACTTGACTGCTTTACCCCGACGACCACACTCTCTGCACCATGTTTGTTTGGAAAGCTGCTCGAGCCGTGCGCGCGTGTGGTACAAGAGTTTGCGCATGCGGATGGCTGCTGCACGCGAGAGGAGGAGGTGATGCTGGTGGACAGACGGTCCCAAGACAGAGAGCTTTCGGGGTACACTTCTCCTTTTCTTTGGACTCAGCTTGTCAGTTTGATGAACAAGACCTCATGAAAAATCATTAGGAGAAATTCCATCATGAAAAAGAGCAGTTTTTAACAATTGTTTAAACCTGGTTTTGTTGGTTTTGAAATAAGTATGAATCCTGAAATACAGATGTTTCATTTAACTACTGTCTCACCTGACCTCTCCATACAGAGGCCAAAAGGCTCTAAAAGAAAACATGTTAGGCAGGTCACCCCTCAGGGATCTGATGACAACGTTTTCTGATTATTACCTCTGACTTTACTGTCAATGAAATTAATAGACCACATTTTCATTGTGTTGAATTGATAATGAGACGTGACTTTTTCTGGATTAACGGGATCAAGTTTGTAGTTGATGAAACAGTTTATAAACATCTTGTTCCATCTAACAATTACCTACGTTTTGGTTACAATTAGCAAATTCCTCTTTTCTTCCATCAACAGATGTGGCTTTTACAAACTTTATTACACTTTTACAATTTATTTTTTTTTGTAGATTCTAAAACTGATTTTTCAGGCCAATTTTCTTAGAAAGCATGTCCCTTATGTTTTGAGGAGATGCAGGTCACCCCCTAAAATGAATAATAGTTATTCAAGCTCGTTCTACTCTGTATTTAATCTTAGGTTTACAGAAGGGTGTTCCATATTGTATCGTTCATGATACTATCATTATTATTTCTAATTTGATCAAAAATAAATGATATTGTGATGAAAGCATTATTCAGACTTGTTGAAATAAGGACATCATACTATGCAGCAATGGTATGACTTTATGAATGATATCAACCTGAACACTGCAACCCATCATACCAAAACATATAATACACGTGACAGTCCACTAAAGGACAGCGTGTCAGTGTCACAGTTTTGAGTCACCTTCAGGCATGGACAACCAGGTGGTTAAGGTTAGGCACCAAAACTACTTGGTTATTAAAAGGATTTCTTTAAAGAAATTTAAATGACCTTCTTTTGGATTTGAACCCTTGATTATTTACGATTTAATCCCTCCAACCGACATGTCTGCATGACCATGATGTAGGCCTACGTCTACTTTTTTCACCGAAGCGAGTCAAAGCACCACACTGACACGGTATCCTTCAGCGGACTGGCAGTTGTATTACATGCTTTGATGTAATACTGGGCTGCACTCTCAGTAAAAACAAAAATGTGTTTAACAACTAAAGAGCTGATTGGGGTTTTGTTTGTTTTCACTGAATATTTGAAGAAAACTTTCTTTGCCGAAATTGAAAGCTATAACACATTTTATTGAAAATGAATATTTTAAAATTAACAATATACTTTTATTTTTATTTTATTGAGAATATCAGTATCGCAGAAACACCCTGTCATACCGTGGACTTGGATAATGGACGAACTGGGAGCAAACAAGACCAGGAGGTCAGGGGTTACAGCTGGGCGGTAGAGAAAGTACGGGGACATCTGGTGGACAGATGGAAAATGACAGGATGAAATTCATAGGAACTCTGGCAGCAACTGTGAAACTGTCACAAGGATCTGCTTAACTCAAAATAGTTGAAAACAAACAGTATCAGATTAGTATTTATTTATATTCGATCACAGAGAACTAAATCCTCATGATCAACCTTTTCTCTGATGTTGAGTTGAAGCTCAACTTAAATTTTGTAAACAATTTAATTGAGATGGATTATTAAGCACAAGCACGCCTGTCACATCTTCATAACATCAAATGACATGGTTGGTAATATTTCCATTAATGTTCTGACACAGATTTGTGTGTGTGGGTGTGTGTGGTTTAGAGCGATGCAGGCCAGATATTTATTCCCATCTTGCCACATATCCAGCCAGTGCGGTCCAAAAAAGGAAGTGTGTTTACAGGTTTGACTTCCCCCACTGCTTCATCTTCAAAAGGATGTCATATGAATAAAGAAAACAGAGTTAGAGGAAGAGAGAGAGAGCGAGAGCAGCAGATGTTTGTAGGTGTTTTCCTTACCACAGCCAGTCTCCTTCTGGTGTCGAGGATGCAGGTTGTCAGCGGTGGACGATCACCCTGGATATACACTCTGATATTGGCTTCACTACAACTTTGGGGTAAGACCGTTTTTTTGTCATAATTTCTTTTGTTTTAACTAACATAAAAAAATCTTTACAGTATATTTCTGGCAGGAAAAAATATATTCATCTTCAAAGAATTTGTTTTGTAAAAGTGCAATTGTCCTAAAATTTTAAATCATTACCACAGAAAATTTTCTTTTTCAGCTGTAATCACAGCTTGGTACAAAGCAAGCGTCACCACATAGTGTTGACAGCACATCTGATGATCAACTGGCATGTTGCTCAATTGCGGAAGGAATTTGTGAAACTCAACTGATTCCTTCTGCATATTTTATCTTTCTCTTTATTTCCTAGGAAGACTTTCAGCTTCCACTTCCTCTCCCAGTCTTCCAGGACCTGCCTTGGAGATCTATTTGAAGTCAAAGGACTCAGTGGTCCTGGTCTGTCGAGCCTCTAAAGGTCACCGTGGGCTTCTGTTCATGTTGTACCGGTTCAGAGAGAAGGTAACTTTTGTTTTAAGATGTGAGTATATTTTCTGGAGTGTCTTGGGCGACTGCTGTGATTTTATTCCTTTTTTGTTTTTTCATTTCATTGAGGTGGACTCTCAGGACCTGCAGTCTGATGCTGAGGAAGTTCAGTTCACTGTCAGCATGAAAGAATGGGATTCAGGCCAACGTGAACTTTACTGCTGTCTGTACAAGAACCAAGAAGGCCGATACAGTGCATTCAGTCCCTATTTGCAACTGGAGCACCTAAAAGGTTTGTAAGTTTTCAATATTGCATTTAAGAAACGCTGCATGTGATGCACTAAAAATCAAATTCTTTGATTTGATTCTAACAAAACAGATGAACATGTATCTGCCTGCTTGTATTTCAATTAAACAGTCTTCATGGCTTTGTTGAAAAAAATATATCACAATCAATTTATTATTAATGAAAAAGGGAAGAATCTACATAACAGTGGTTCAGTATGGGGATGAGCCAGATGTCATCTAAGATGCTGCTTTACAATTTATGTGTTCAATCTGCACCCGGCAGTGATCCTACATGTGGTATAAAATAATAAACACTCCCATCCGCTCTTCTGCAACCCCCAAAACACTCTGCTGTATGCAGGTGCTCTCTGTGGTCTCTTATTGTCCTCCGCTCTGTGGGTGTGTATAGAGGTAGTTACATCCTGCACTTCATATAGAAACCATACACCCACCCACACACAAAAAACACCAAACACAATGTGTACTGGCTTCTACAGTTGACGGTTATAAAGGGAAGTCTGGTTAGCACATTGGCAAACCAAGGTTGACAGTATTACATTACTGTCTATTTTACCTGTGTTGTAAGCAAAATAATGATATTTTCAGATAATTGTTTTACTCTTAATCTCTCTTTCTGTTCTTTAGAAGCTGACCCTACTTGTAGCATTCCCTTTCTCCACCCTCCAGTCTTGTCTGTGCAGCCTTCAGGCGGGGTGAAACGTGGGGACACACTGTCCTTCAGCTGCACAGTCCCCACTCTTCCACGCCAGTCCAGGTCCAAGTCCCAGTCCAACAAACCAGTGACCTTCCTTTTGCTGAGGACTGAAGAGCAAGCAGGGCTGACATCTGTTATCCTGCAGCCTCAGCCCAGTCAGATGTCAAACCCTAAACCACAGCCAGGGGTCTTCACTGTGGGGCCAGTGAGGGGAGGAGAGGAGGGCAACTACACCTGCCTCTACCAGATCACCAAAAAAATAGGATTGGTTAATTCAACTGTCAGCAATGTGGTTGAAGTCACAATTACAGGTGAGTTTTTGCTCAACAAACAACAACTTTTCTTCATTAACATTTACCTTATTAACCCACTGACCTCCCTTAAGTCTTACGATTTTAACCTTTTTTTGTTGTTTAATTTTGGTGCATGTATTTGGATTAAACCACAAATCATTTCACCTGAGATGAAAAATATTCCAGTTAAATAATTACTAAACATATGAATAACATTGCCAAAAAAGGAGACCGTTAATAAACAAAATATACAATAAATGTTTTGCATTTTTTTGCTTAAATTTTTAATTAATTAGAGAATTTGTTCCAGATTTGTTTCTGTCCAATGATTAATCTATCATTTTTTAATGCAAGTAATGTTTGCCCTGATTTTATGTGCTCCCAGAAAGGCTGCCAGTTCCAACCCTTGTTCTCCAACAGCAGACAGATGTGGGGCATTTTCTTTGCACGGGGTCTCCTGCATACCCCGGTGCTGTGTTCTCCCTCTACCTGGCTGATAATAATGTTCCTGTGATCACTCACCGTGCAAAAATGATCCACCATCAAGCCACCTTCCCAGTTCCTGTCCAGGACACTTCAGTGGCTTTGTACCAGTGCCAGTACAAAGTGCTACTTGCGAGGAAATGGAGCTACTCCGAACGAAGCATCCCTTTAGCTGTAACCAGAGGTACAGATTTGCAATCCCTGTGTGTGGGTGATTTGGCTTCAGTGTAATTTTAAAGTAAATATGACAGTTTCTTACTTTTTCAACCTTCAGGAATTTCACCACCATCGTCACCTGGTAGGTCTACAAGCATGCCATTATTTCATAACTGCTACTTCTGGACTTGCTGCCAAATAAAAAAAAAAGTAGCAGCTGTCAGAGCTTCAAGGCAATTCATAACTAAACAATTTAAATAGGTGCTACCCTGAATTGTGCTCCAGTAACCAGGAATAAAAGTCATATATCTCCCAATCCTTTTTGTATCTGATAATAATAGCCAGTGTGATGTCTGCAAATTTGTCAGGTGTGGACTGGCCTCTTGTACTAGGCTCCTTCTCTGCCGTGGTACTGTTCCTCTGTTCGTTGGCACTTATTGTCATAGTGGCACGCAGGAAAGGTATTTCACACCACATTCTCCACTGTCTCACTGATACTTTTATGCTGCCACGATTGTCTTCCTATTTGAAACAGATTGTTTTCTCTCACTCTCCTCTTTTCACTTCTTTACAGTGAAAGCAGCAGCAGAAGAGAAGAAGAAAAGGTATGTTTTTTTTTTCTTTTCGTTTTTAGTCACTGAACTGAATTTATAATTTTGTCTTCACCAAGCACCATGTAAGCAGATATTTCTTTCAAGAGGGAAGCGTAATCCTAGTTTCATTAAGTGGCATTAAAATAAGCAGTTTAGAATTTTGCATGGTTTTTGATCCAATGTGATATATAGTATTAAATGTATAATGCGCTCATAGAGATACAAAATAGCTTTTTATTAATCCTACTCTCACAATTTAGAGGTTATAAATCTGATTTTCAAATACCTTAGTACATACAATGCATTATTGGATTACAGTGTTGAGCTCATAACACTAAATATGGTTATGTTGTCTGTTTTAGGAAGGAAGCACAGTTCTGGGTTCAAGTTCATGCTACAGACCACATTGTTGGTGAGAATTTCTCTACAGACTTCCTCATCTCAATTTCTTGCAAATTTTTCACTTCTCAGTTCATCTTATTTCTTTCAGGAAAAAACAGTCCATTAATGAAGAGATAAACTGAAACAACTACCGGTATTTGATTTTGTGCCTACTTGTTTGTTTGTTTGTTTGTTTTCAGAGCTTAGACTTGGGCCCACAAGCTTCACTTCTCAGGTAAATAATAACTATTGATTGGATCTCTAGTTAATGAGAAAAAAAATTCTCAAGGTGATTTATCAAACAAAATTACATTTGCAACAGCCTTCCTTCATACTTTCCTGTCTGTCTCAGGTTTATGAATTCAAAGGAAGGTTAGCTCGCTTTTTGTTGAAAAAGACCAAAACCAGAACATGTGTCATATTTTCTGACCCCGAGGATCTTAGGCTTAAGCCCCCAGCTTAAAAAATTATGACATAAATGTTAATATATAGTTTATTCCTTTAAAAACAAAAACAAGGGAGGCCTGGATAATATTCTTGCAAGTGTTACTAAAACGGGAGTAGATAGTATATTTGTTGGAAACTGCTGATTATCACAAACTTGGTATTTTGAGTTGTTTACATTAGGAGGACTTTGTATTGATTGACTTACAATTTACTGTAGTGCCCATGTTCATCACAATAAGGGAATCAGGCTTCAGATACACAGATCATACTTGTTAGCAGGGTCAATTTATTTCTGATTTTGGTCTTTTGATTGGGTTTGTTGACAAGAAGAAAAATGTTGAATATCACCAGACTTATCCTTTAAGCATGTTAGACTCTGCAGTAGCAAAACTTCATGGGAGTATTCATTGTGACACAGATAAGAGGTAGAACATGAGCCGCTCTATAACATTAGTTTGCCTCTTTCTTTTGGAATTTCTGGCATTTCTGTGGCCTCTACGTCTCTGCTGTAAACTCACTAAACAACAGTAAACATCCCTGAACCCTTTGCTATAAACAAAAACAAATATATGCATACTTAGGCACACATACTTAGGCACACACATATACGTGTACATGCATATATATCACTGCCAATCAACAAACAACCCCCCTTCATAACACACTGACAACTCAAACCCACACATACAGTATTCCTCATTAGTACTGTTGTGCAGCTTTTGAGCGTGCTTCTCATTAGTTGTAATCACTTTCATTAATGAGCTTGATGAAGGGCTCTCATTAGATTAAAGGCTCTCTCCAGGCTCTGTCTTTCTCACTCTGTTCACTGTAAGCAGACATCTCATAGAGGACAGATTGCTGCCATCACCAGCTGATAAAAAAAAAAGGTAACCTGCTGTCATTAAAGCGTTAATGTGTCTCTATTAGCAAACTGGACTGTCCCAGTCTTACCTTCAACTTAAAGAGCAGTAATTTCATCAGGATCAAGGCTATGTTTTTGTTGATTATGCCTCCTTTTATTATGTTCTGTTGACTTTATTGATGCAAAGCAGCTTCATACATGAGTCTGGGTAGTGAAGGTGGAGAGGAAAAGACAGAATTACAGAACTGCAATTATTGTTAAAGAACAGTATCTATGGACTGATTGGCAGGAGGATAGCAAGCAGAGAGACCTGATGAGTTTTGGTAACATCAAAATTTGTGAATGAGAACTTTGATGTGGGAAAAAAGAAGTGACAAAAGAAGAAAAAGGACAAGATATGAGAGACAAAATATTCCTTGTTGAACTTTTAACAAAACATTGATTTTTTAAGACTAAAAACTGATTTTCTTTCTGCACAATGATGATGGTGAAATCTTTGGGATGTCGTACTGGGAGCGATGGAGGTGATACTAGGCAATGAAATACCGAAGATATGTGCTGTAGTTGTGTTTACCCTGACAACCAGATTGTTGGCAAGTTTTTGTCAGGAAACATGAAAACATATTTAGCAGCGAAAGCAGTGGTAGAATATGAAACATGACACAGGAAGCGACATCAGGCTCAGATCTTTAATAGGTTGTCTCTGTGTGTTTGTTTATGTGCAGGAGTGTGCCAGCGGGGACACTGAGACAGCCTTCAGATCACATGTCTGGAACCCTCTCTCCACATTTACAACCCCGAGCCATTAGAAATGTTTCTTTCCTCTCCCTCCTTCTTTCCATGTGTATACACTTTATCATAGTTTATCAATGTAGCATCAGTTGGAGTTACACAGCAGGACAGGAAAGTCCACATCCTGTGTTCCTATTTCATGTGTAATTTGACAGGATATGTTTGCTTTATCTCACTTGTAACTGATCCAATGAATCCAAATACATACAGATTTTTATTTTTAAATCACATATGTATGTGCAGAGTGTATTTTTTTTCTATTATTTAAGCTTCAAAGTTTATTCATGATGTTGAAGAAAAAAAAAAGCAGTCGACAAAACAATCTCGTGTTTTAATCTCAGTGTTTTTTACTGTTTAAAAGCTGCTCTGGAGCTTTCGATTATATTACAAGGTCTTCTTCAGCAGGTTGAGTTTGCCCAGATGTCATTGCTTTAACCACAAAAAAAAAATGGGCCAGAGATTAAATTGTTTTGACGAATAACTCACATATTCAGTCACTTTGGCTAATGTTATAATTTATTTAATAGTACAAATTTCAGATTTGCAGTATATGCCAGCATCGTATCTAATATGTAAAAAGTTATACTGCACTTAGAGTTTTAAACATTTTCTCACAGTAAAAATATTTATATTAATAAAGTTTATTTATCAAGCACATACTATCAAAACCAAGACTATAAAGTGCTTTACAAGGAAAATACAAAACTGCACAGAAAAATGTATATAAACATAAAAGCAGGGAATTAACTATAAATATGCAGCTCATCAGTTCAACACAATAGATTTGTATTACATATGCACACAGACCAGCCTTCATACTGTCAGCTGAGCAGGAGGAAGAACCCAAACCCATGACTCAGACACGAGGATTTAAAGCAACAAAAGAACTTTACTTACTGTGTGGGAAAAAAAAAAGTCCAGGCAAAATGAAAAAACACAAGAACACAAAGCCCACCACAAAACAAAGATACACAGGGGACCTCGATGGAGTGAGAGACACAGGGAACAACCTGAACTTAAAACAAGCACACAGACCAAAACCATGACACATACAAACACACATTAATACACCTGTTCAAACAAATTGCACCCGTTAAATAGGGTTCATTTTAAAAGGTCTTTCAATTAAAAAAAAAAAAAGTTTTCAAAACAGATTACTAATTTTGCACCTCTGATTTCTCAGCAAAACATGGTCCTCTTTATACTTGACAGCAAACCTGTTCCAGCATGAGAACTTCAGACTGCTGGTTTAAATGGGCAAAGTAATTAAAAAACATAATTTGGACTCGGGTCAGGATATTATGATGTGTCACACAAACTGGCTTCATACTCACGTACCTAAATGATAGTGTATTATGATTGTGAGGGAAAACGAAGAAAAAAACAGACTCTTAAACTGACTGGCTGTAGTTTTACAAAATAGTCTGCAGAGGGCGCTGTTTATGAACAAAATCAATGGCACAAAGACATTGCTGAACAACATAAAGATGATCATTTATCAAGCTGATGTCAAGCAGATCCTGTATTCAGAGTAACATTGTGACCTTGACAAGAATTAAGCAAAGCAGTATCTATTGTTCATCTTTTGCCATGTGATAATTGGACAAGCACCAACACTTAAGATGTTGAGTGTGAGCCCTCATCTGAGAGTGAGTGCGTTGAGACTTCAGTGCTGTGTAAAAGTAAGAAAGTGAAACGACTCAGGAGGAAGACACATCTCCCACCTGTTTATATGGTTTTTATGGTGGACAATAACTCAACAGAGAGTGCTGTCATTTCACTTCAGGAAGCAGCAGAAAGTCAACGCTGCATTAGCACTGAGTTTTATTACATTTACTAGCTGATCAGAGGCTGGCATAGACACAGGGAATGTATTTATTCACCTCTTGTTCATACACACAGGGAAACACACATGAGGTGTGAGGATAGAGCGCAATGTAAGGGCTGCAAAGTCTGCTTGATTTGTCCCAGTCATATTTATGTGTGAGTCATAGTTTACTCTTCCTGTGTGGTCACATCAAACACATGCATTCCCAGTGGAAATATTCAGCTCCAGATAAAAGCATTAGGCATAAATCTCTTTGAGACAAAATAATAAGAGGCCTCAGCCTATGGGAGTTCAACATATTGATGAACTCAAGTGGCACCTTAATATGCAACCACATGAATTAGTTGCACGTGACACTGAATTATGAGTCACATTGATATCAAATGACATTCGTCAACTGGATATTCAGGATAATTGCCCTTTTAATGTCACCCCATGCTGTGTCTCCAATGTATTAGCAAGAAGAGTGTATGCAGAGACTGAACATGACAGTGCGTGCTGAAATCGAACACAGTTGAATGATGTTGGCATTTCATCTTCACCCTGAAAGTTCTGGCAGCTGTTTCAGTTTCATATTTTAATGTGATATAATGCGCTTAATTAATTTAGTAAATCAGGACTTAAACTAGCGTTTAAGCAGAGTAGCAACACATATTGAGTATTCAGCGCAGATTATGGCAAAACAATATGCTGTTACTTCTACCATATTCTGTCTACTTCAGGCACATTTGCTCAAGGCCTTTTGATTGTCAACTGATCACTCTTATCTGTCAGTGGCTTCATGGGAACATTCAGAAATGCAACTTCCTTTAATAATTTACAGAATATTACAAGGGCGAAAGCGAATGATTTACTGAGTGTAACGTTGTTCAGGTAAATATACATAAAAATTTGAGCAACAGACTTAGGAGTTCTTTTAACCTGCTGCATACTAAGAATAGGAAAACATTTAGCGTCACAAAACAAATCCTATCTCACAGCTGTCAAGTTTAAATGTAAAGTTGGAAAAGATCATCAACTTTTGACCAGATATTTGCTAACCAAGGACCGTGTGCTGCATCCTTCACTTTAATTTAAAACATGAAAATTGCATTTCTGTTACAAATTGCATGGGAACGCTCTTGCCAACGTCTCCAAATTTGATCAATACAGAAAGATAGCTATCAGATACAGCTAACATACATGGCTGAGCAGCTGGTATGCATCTTGCAAAAACATTAAATATTTGATACTGGGAACAGGATCGACTATAAAATTCTCACTGTAAATATTATGTGATTCGCTGGTCCACAAAGCCATATGGAAAGGGGGGCAGGAGGATGGTGAGGGTGGGGGTAAATGGTGGCAGAGCAGAAAGTAATATTATGGTTTATAGGTTGTGAGAGGGGTGAAATAGATGCCTTAACTTTCTCTATTCTCAATGTTCTCTATACTATCCATGTTTTTGTTTTTTTACTTTGGTCTGTGTACAAGATACCAAACACTGACTTTCTGAGCAAATCCCCAAAATATGTCTTCAACCATCTTCATACTTTTGTTTAAATTTTTTAAAAAGATGATCACAAAAAATAAAGTATGTGACATTAATGAGTGAAACATCTATAAGGACTATCTACTGCTACACAGAAGCAATCCACTGCGACAGTATCTCAATTTTAAAATGCAATATAAATTATTTATTAATTAAAATCCTTATTTTAGAACAACTCAGAAAATGCTAGTTGGTAGCCTTATTTCTTTTTGTCACACAAATCAGTTCAATATTTTTCTAGAAAGTATTATAATTAGATTTAATTATAATAGTGATTTAGAGCAGATTCTCTCCCAGTCAAAGTTTTGTCATTTGTTTCATGAAACAAGATTTATCAGAGTTCAGGAATTTATGGTAATGAATAGAGACGTGTTTGGACTGAGCAAGTGTTAAATAAGTCCACTCCTCCTCTGCATTAAATGAAATACAGACTGAATAAAATCTGCAAGGTTAATGTGACTCAGCTCTACCATTTCATCCCCTCCTCTCGCAAACATCAGAACAACAGAACACACCCACCAATCATACGTTACACAAAAGGCCCACATGAGGAGAAATCAGAATAATAATATCTAAATACCTTCTGTTGTCTATTGTCAGTAGACACACACATACGAAACATAGAGACTAAGGGACTGAGTATATAGCATCAAACACATACACTATTAAAGTGGCCACATGAGTTATGATCCCAAAACCGGATATGAAACTGATTCATTGGCACATATAAGGTCATGTTTTCCATGACAACAACCACAAAGTTCACGTGATATGGCTTGAGACAGCAATGGAGGAAGTATGCAGGTCCATTCCTCAATACCACAATAAAAAAATACTCAGTCCTTCTTTTCAAAAGTTTACTTTAAGGTAGTAGCTGGTCGAGGCAACGTTTTAAATCTGTTATACACTGCTGGGTAGTTTGATTTACAACAACTGATTGTATTTTATAAGGTGATCCTATGTTTTTTTCATGAAAAATTGTCATAAAAAACAAATCAGTGTTGTTCAATAACTCAAGCTGTCAAATAGATTCTAATTGGAAACAGAAGCAGTGTTCAATCAACTTCTAATAAATCAATTAATTACGTCCAAGTTCAACCTATTGAATCTTTGAGCCAAATTCAACATCAGTTAAAGTTTTCAGTGATAAATACATCATTAAGCATTTCTTTTTTGTTTTGTTTCTACCGTTTCGTTCAGAGAATTTCTTTTTTTTAAGTAACTCAGTTCTTTTCAGGAAACCTCTTGGAAAATTATTGGGCAATTATGGTCCAACATTTCTCAGTAAAATGCAGAAAAGGAGAAGAATAAGGATAAAATGTCAGTATGTACAAATTCCTTCAAATTTGACTGAAGTGCAGTACTTAAGTGAAAGCACTTGGTACATTTCACACACACACACACACACACACACACACACACACACACACACACACACACACACACACACACACACACACACACACACACACACACACACACTCATTTCAGCGCATGCATACATTTCATTCATACACCTATGATAAGCTAAAAATAAAGACTACACAGAGATACCTACAGTGTGTCCATGCCCTCCACAACCTTAATGCTTTTGTTCTCTTGACAAAGAAGTATTACATGAGCATTAATCTAAACACAGACAAAGTGCTGCTTCAACGAATCCATGCCAGCAGGACTTTGGAAGATAGTGATAATGAAATATCATGGAAATGAGTGTGGAACTGAGCAGGTGATAGACCAGTGCATAGGCTTATTATTGAGTCAACAAAGCCTGGATGGGTGCCATGTGTGATGGCGCGACCATAAAATAAATAAAATATCTTTGAAGGCATTTTTCTGAGCTAACAAAACAGAAACTATGTTTTAAAATTCTTCTTCTGGTGTTGAACTTTCATCTTTTAGGAGTTTTTCTTCGCTCAAGACTAGACTTTTGTTGATGTGCCACTAAGCTTGGCAACGTGGCTAATGAGAAATGAAGCGTATTAAAAGTTTTAAGCACTTAAATTGCTGCGGCTCCACTATAGCAATGTACCGGCAATGTCACTGGGCTGCGACCAGTCAGAATGAGGCGATGAATTATTCACAGGAGATTGGGAGGTCACTAAAGCATGATCTCATCTCATCTACACCTACAGAAAGGTCTACCACGGGGTTTATGCTGCTTAATACTAGCAAAGATCTTTCAAACCTGTATCCATGGTGACACATTTGTCTTTGAGCCCTAACAGCGAGACCCAAATGAAGACCGAGAACATAAAACAGATAACTATTTACATGGTATAAGTGCAAACAGGCCAAGCCTTAATGAAGGCAGGGTATCCGTAAAGAGAATCTGAAACAACATGCCTCTTTTGTAGATTTAAACCCACCTTAACTCACTAAAATCAAACTCGGTGTGATTCAGTCAGCAAGTTATAACACTGAATGTAATATTATGTCCCACCTCAGCCTGGTTATAAAAAAGAGAAATGAATAAAGGAGACAACCTTATTTTGTTTATCAAGTTTCATTCCAAAATACAATACTTATTTCATCATTTGAAAAAAGTCTTACAACAGAGCAGCCTTTGTGTTATTATGTGGCGTCACTCGGCTCCAAAATCCAGATAAACTTATTAAGAAGGTGCTTTATTGCCCGACATGTAATCCAGCTTTCAGTACTAATTCATGAATGAATAACCGGAACAACAAGGGGAAGCAGATATTCTTGGATTAAAACTAGTGCAATGACTCAGCTCAGTGGTGTACAGTCTGTACACTGAGTTACTGGTTTATTAACTTCTCGATAATATGATCAAATACTATCCCCCTGTGGGAAATTATCTTGGTGGCGCTGGCCATTTTGAGGTGTTAATTTAGCATTTTGCAACATTGTGTCTCTTCACGCACATAAACAAAATTGCTGATATAATAACTAGTTCATCGTACAGTCAAATACAAACTCTCCATTTACTATGGCCTCTACAAAGGCCACCAAGTTCAATGAACAACTTCCTGACAGTGTCAATAAAAACTTAAAAGACTAAACTACACAAAGATAGAGTTTATTGCATTGCTGTTGTATCTGATTGCATTAGATTATACAGTTGTAATAAATGAATAACTCAGTGTAAAACATTACCTGACACTTAAAACTGGTGATTCTTTTTCAAGCTTTTTTCATCAATAAGCAGGTTATTATTCGAATTATGAATTAGTTCATTATGGTTTGAGAGTCTTGTTCTTACAAAATCAACCATTTTTCTTTTCTCCAGTGCAGTATTATTATTATTTTTATTTGCATTTTTACTTTCATTAGTCTCAGAGTTTTCAAGCACCAGAAGCAGGCCAAGTGCTTATCTCCTAATAGGGGGCCCAGCTTTTCCTTTTTCTCTTCTCTTCGCTGAAGGACTCTTCAGGCTTTTCAGTGCACCACCAATCATTTCCCTTGCTCCCTATCCTCCTGACCCCCTTTCTAGCCTCAATCCCTGACCTCTTTCTCACTTCACGTTCTCTCGCTTTTCCTCCTCTTCACCACTGTTCCCTCTTTCCTTACACTGCTCTCCTTATTGCTTTCATTTCAGCCCTCCCCTTCAGAAACTAAAGGTCTCTGTAAACCTTCTTTTCATCTCAGTCATCTTCCATGTCGCTTCCATTAATCAGGCCTGACTCCCAGCGCTGCACCAAAGGGGTCTTCGGTCTGGGGGTCCGGGGACTCTGGAGGGCCTGAGTGAAAAGGGATAGCAGGAGTAAGTGGTGATTGTAAGGTAAAAGAGTAGGAAGGTCGTGACATTCATGGCATTGTGTTGCGTGATAAAACTGCTCATTTTACAGTGTATTGTAACCATTCAACCATGGCGCTGATCCAGCATCTCAAGGCCACCGTTTGCCTCATGCAGTGCGACACATCTCCTTCGAATACAGTTGATCAGGTTGTGGTGAGAATAGAAGAAGAAAAATAAAGACAGAGAATAGAGAGTAGATGTGTGGAAGCAGGAGACGGAACCAAAAAGCCAAATCAAGAAAAAAAAGAAGGAGGATTTTACTCTTTGGATTACCATCATTAGCTCTGTAAGTCAAAGGGAGGTTCATGCAACTGTGATGCAAAACCATATTTTGCCATGACTAAGTCAACAACTGAGGCCAATTTCTCCTGCCATCCTTGGTTTATTCCTGATCTGTAATCAGGAACCAAGTCTGCACATAAAGCATATGATAAACCAGTAGAGAGAGAAAGAGAAGGAGGGGCGTGAAATAAGGAGAGGAAAGAGAGCAAAATGTTGCTAATGCTGATGTCAAACTGAACTGTGCAGCTAAAACCAAGTATACCTATGCCAAACTGATTTAGACAGATAAAACCACAGAGCAGCACTCAGCTTTAATCAGAGATACACAGTTTCAAAGAGATGCAAGAGCCACAAGGAAGGTAATGGAAATCAGTGGGATTGCCAATTGACTTTCTTCTTTCTCTGCTATTGACTGCACACACACACACACACACACACACACACACACACACACACACACACACACACACACACACACACACACACACACACACACACACACACACACACTCCCACCCACCCACACACACAAACCCACTCCACAGACTCCCTCTTTTTCTCTTTCCCAGTCTCAGGGCTGTTTGCCTTCTTCTCTTATCTATGAAGATAAGCGCCTTACTGTGTGTTCAGTATGTTATCAGATATTTGTGTCCTATATTCGGTGCAAAAGAGATGCTGACATCCTCCCAAGGGGCTCTTTTTATTGGACCCAGTGTTCATATTCATGCTTCTGAGAGGCTGGTTGAACACCCCCAAAATGGCATTGCAATTCATATATGAACTCGTAGATAACAAAGCTTTGTGATTGAGGATCCTGATATCCTCTTAGTAGCACCTGTGGGAGACTTGGGGAGCTGATTTGACTATATTTCCATGTCCTACATCAAGTGTACAAGATGGATGTGTTGATTTTTTAAGTAGAAAATACTTCAGAAACTTGAGCAAGCCGTAGTGTAAACAAAACTGAGCAATCTAAGCCCAATTGCAATAGGACGATTGGCAACACTGACACACCTCTGGTCGGTTAATCTTCTCCTCTTCAGCCTGGGCTGGAGGCCACACACACGACTTGCCGACGGACTGCCGGGCTGCAAGAGACAGAAGCAATTAGCGTCAGGACGAACGGAAAAAGCAATGAGGCAAAGATGTTCCTGTGTTTTTTGTTGGCGAACTGCACTGTGAGCAATGAATTAAATTAAGAGTGGACATTGTGAAGCAGCAGAGAGAAATGAGAAGAAACAGAGAGGACTGCAGAGGGAAATAAATTTGTTTGAACACCATCGTGGTGAGATAGAAACCAAAAGTGTGTGTGTGTGTGTATAAAATGTGTATAAAGCGGTACACGATTGCTCCTATCGCAACACTGAGTCACGGTCATACAAATGCCGTAGTCAAGCACCCTGGTCACTTTGTGTTACTTATTGTTAAACCGACATTCTCATTCATTCATTCTTATACAGTCACAAACACAACGGCGACAACCCTTCATGCAAACAAAATACACACAAACACATTTTCGGACATACTGTACAGCAGTGTTTGCCAACCTTTACTGTCTGACGTAACACAGTTCTGCGTCATAAGCGCAAGTGCCTCTTTAAAACCACCCATCATGGTCCAAATCTCAGAATTTGAACTGATTAAAAAATGGATGCTATTTAACACCAATGTTAAAAAAAATTATGTTAAAATAAGTATTTCATGTTAATCAGTTGTCAACTCAAGATTCCTACATTTTATTTATTTCAACTGAATAACTTGCTATTTCAGAAGGTTTTCCAGAAATTTTAAAGGTTCATTGTGCACAATTTAAGAGGAATTTTTTTTGGCAGAAATGGAATCTAATATTTACAATTATGTTTGTTAATGAGTGTTGTGTTAGCTTAAAATGAGCCCTTCAAAGGGAGCGGGTCCTTTTCCACGGAGTGCACCATCTTGCACCATCATGTTTCTATAGCAGCCCAAAAGAACGAACAAAACATTGACTTTAGAGGGGTCTCCATATCTTTTGCGGGTTTTGTGTCCACCATTGTCACTCTTGGATGGGTATAAGGCGAGTGGTGTTCAGTTGGTTGCAAATTGCAACCCCACCACTATATACCACTAAATCTTGCACACTGCTACAGAATACTTTTTGTAAACCCATTTATCAGTAACTTAATTTGACCATGTATATAATACTTACAGCTAGCCATTTCAGAAGGCTATTCATTATTTTTAGATAACTATTTCATAATTCAGACCTTATGTTTGACTATTGCAAATGTATCCATAACATCTGTATCATAGCTGTATTGATTTACACCAGGGGCCTCCCAGCTTTTTTTCCCCTGAGAGGTACTTTGACAAAATGAAAGTGTCCAAGAACTACTCATGTTTAGCAACATTTATTCACATAGCTGAGCTCCACCCATACCAGCTGAATAGGCTTTTTGTATGTGAAGAATAACCATTTGATACTCAACACACATTTTGTATCACAACAGCTTAAATTTAACAGCATGAGCATACTTTTATCTGTATACATTTCTTCATGTTTTTGATGGGGGGGTGGAGGGTTCTGTTTCTACAATCACATAAATGTTCCCTAAATGAATACCACAGTACACACAAATAAAGCATTCTGATAGTAGAAACCTGCAAATCTCTGTCCTGTGATCTCGGTTTGTCTCACTCAGGGTGGAGGTCAACCTCTGCTGCACCGACCAGTGTGGAGCAGACACAGGTGAATCGCGTTGATAATGTCATTCTCTGGAACTGGTTAAAAAATAAATAAATGAAAAATGCTGAAATTGATTGCCAAATATAATTGGGCAGCCATCAATATACCTGGGAAACCTGCCCAAGACTGTGTGGGAAGCACTTCATATTGTTTGAACCTTCCGCGATCTACTCAGAACCGGGTCATGAGCCACTGGTAGTTTGTGAGCTACGGGTTGGAGATCTCTGATTTAAACTGTTGAGCTACATATCAAGGCTATTTTCAACATAACCATTTATCATTTATCCAATACTCTTATCTAACTATTTAACCCACTTATCCATTAATTTACAGCTGTCTACATAAAGGTGATAAGACTTTTCCTGTTAGCTTCCAAACAAGTTTTCACACTCTTTCAATGGCGGCATGTTAAAATTTTACAATTAATTCATTATGCGAGTTTCATCGAATCACAGAGCAACTCTTTTCAGACTCCAGAATATTTCTAAATACTGCTGGCCTGCACAGGTGTCCCCTTGGAGACAAGTACCCCTGGATGAGAATTACTGCTGTATAACACAGGCACACAGTGGCTGCAAAGTTAAAATTGTGGAGACGTTGATAATCACCACCTGAGCAGGTGGTATAGGCACCATTGTGAAACACACGCAAACTGTCTCTAACCTAACTCGTCATCACATTAAGAACTAAAAACAAGCTGCATGGCCTTTTTGCAAGTTGAATTTAGACTTCATCCCAAAATCTTATGGCGCACTCCGTTCTTGCTGACACAACATTGGTGAGATATGACACAGGATTTACCTTTGCCTCAGCCTTAGCAATTAATGTGACAAACTAGAAGCAACATTTATTGTGGAGTCACAGAATTTTATTTTGTTGTGGGCCAATTTATGGTCTCTGGTTCAAAATTATTGCTCGTAACAGCAAACACCAGTTTCCAAAGCTGTTTTAAGGTTTTCCACTGACCATGAGAAAAAGGAAATAATGTGCTCACTGGGCTGTTTCAGGTTTTTTTTTTATCATCTCGCCACACATATAAAAACTACACTCATACCCATACACAAGGCTCCACACAAACACATTGTCTGTGTGAGCTTGTGGACACGAGCAGAATCAGTTACACGCACACCCACACACCAACGGGCCAACACTCAGAGCTGCACTAACCTGCTGAAGGTTCAGTTCCTTCCCTGGATGACGGCCCATATCTGTCAGGAATAGCCAGTCCATTCAGTGGAGAAGACAACATGAGACTTTTTCCTCCCATGCTGATTTGCCTCCCTCCTTCTTCTCCTCCTTTTGTACCTCCACTGCCCCCATACAGGCTGATCCTCTGCTTGCGGAGCTCCTTCTCCCTCTCTTGGGCCTCCTGGATATCCTGCTTCACTTTAACTAAATTAGTTGAGGAGCGGAGCTTGAAAAAGGGGTTCTCCTTGGGTTCTTCCTCCTCCTCCGCAACCTGATCTCTCTCCATCAGCCCCACATGTCCTCCAGTCCTGGATGATGAGATGTAAGGATTTCCATAGTTAACAGCAGTTAGGGCCTTCGCTTCTGGTTTGATATTGTAGAGCCTCTGTGCTGGGACACTCAGGTTATTTTCAAGGATGATGACCTGACAACTTGTTCCCTCAGAGAGGCCCGGTCCTCGGGGTCTGAAGTCAGATGAATCCCATCCTTTGGTAAAGTTTGGGTTCTGTGCGGAGTACAGCAGGTCTAAACTGTTTCTCCTCTTCACATATGAGCTTTCTATAGTGGATGACTGTGATGACATTTCCTCCTTTTTCTCCAGAGTTGAAATATCAATGGCAGAGGACCAGAATGGGGTCATAATTGTGGTTGAGATTGTGATCGGTGAGTCAGTGGGCGTCTGAAAGGCCTCGAAAAGCTCTTTCTTCTCTCTTATTTGTCGGACCGTGCCTTTGTCATAAAAACCTGGAACCTTCCCAAGCTTAACCAGATCCTCCTCCCTCCGGACCTCCTCATGGATCTCATGCTGCATCTTTTTGCCAGCAAACTCCCTGTCTTTCTCTTGATAGTTCTCAGACTTTGCAGGTAGCGACTGGCAAAGGATGTTTTTTCTTAGAGGTATGTCAACATACTCTGGAGACGTGGGTGGATTCGGAAGCCCTCTGGACCTTCTCAGGCTTTGTTCACGCTGTATAGCTCGTCGGATCTCCTTCTCAATGGGCGTCTCTTTGGAGTCAGCTGCTGGAGTGCCTGTAGAGATGGTGGTGGTGCCTTCAAAAGTGCTGGATGGTGAGAAGTCTGCTGATACTCCGCTGTCACTCTGGCTGTCATCACAAGAGTCATTCTCCATCCTGCCGTGTTTCAGTGACACACCACTGCTACGTTTCTCTGACCGAAACTCTTGTATTTGGACTGTTTGTGAATTTCTCAACAGTCCACTGCCGTGTTGCTGCCCTGTTGGCTTCTTCCTTCCAAGTCCGCCTTCTTTCTGCCCTTTATCTCTACCTGTTTGTTCGTCTACTCCCTCTGTCCTTTCACCCTCCCTGCTGAGCCTTTCTCTCACAGCTACAACACAACCAGAGCCTTGACAAGCTGCCACACCCTGATTGGACGGCTCCATGGCAACGGACGACAAAGGTGGAGATCTCTCGCGAAACACCTGTTGTGCAGCTTCTTGGTTTGCTCCTCTGGGGGTAAGTTCACATTGGCTTTGTGGCAAGAGCTCCTCCTGCTGTTTGGCTGAGGGATCTACATGGAGGGCTGAGTCTGGCTCTGGAGTAGTCGCATCTGAGACACTGGGAGAGGGTTGGAGAGGGTTGCTGCTGATATCTAGTGTACTCCATTGCTGCTGACAAGACATAATATCAATGCTAATGTCCACTTCTTCCTCACTTTCATCAGCAAAAGGAGGAGAGCTCACCCTATTTTCATCATCTGGGCTGTCAGAGGCAGAATGGTAAACAGGCTGTGAGGTATTATTTTCAGTTTTACTGGTATTAATTGCATGTGGTAAGAAGTTCAGCTGTGTAACATTTTCATCTGCTGTCATATTATCTCCCATCATTTCCTCCAACGATGTATCTATCTCCTGATCAACTGGCACTATGAGCTGATGTGTCTCTGACCATTCCTGACTGTTCTGGCTATCAAGAGAGGTCAGGTTTTTTGTCGGGTCTGAGATGACCTCAACATCACTGATCCAATCTGCCACCTCGGCCTCTATGATGGAAAAGCCCTCCCTCTCACAGTATTCATCTGTTGACAGGTCACAGGGGGACAAGGGAGTTGGGAAAACGTCCTCACATTGATCAACAAACTCTTCAGGTTCCTCTTGAGTCTCTAATGCTCTTGATACTTTTTTGGGAAGTTGCTCTAATTCTGTCACAACCTCTTGTGTCTCCCCAGGGTTGCACTGACTAATTCTTGTAGACTCCTGATTTTCCATTTTGGTTTCATCATTGTTTATTGATACTGTCTGGTTCTCGTGCAAAGTTTTGACTTCAGGCTCCAGGACGTCTATGTCCTCCTCAGGTTCTGCCTTGGGTGCCTTTTTGTCTTGCAGAGGGGAGTCGAGGCTTGTGGTTGCACCCTCTTCACCCTGCACCCAGGCCTCATCGACCCATTCGACAAGTAAGTTCACAGGACCCTGTTCCTGCTGGGCCATAGGCTGCGTTGCCATGGTGACTGTAGATGTAAGAGAGTTCGGAGCAGTCAGGTTGTTTGGCCTGCAGCCAGTCAGTCTGAGTGAAAGCAGAGGAATGCAGAGGTTAAAGAGGAGCAGCAGGGCGATTAACAGAGTTGAAAAACAAACATGGCATCCCATTTTATTTACTGTTATTTCAGTGCATGTCGAATGACGTCCTCAAATTACCAAGGGCATGAATCATCATCTGTATTCACCATGACATTTATTGTGGAATAGTTTCGAAATGCTAAGTGCAATGCTGACATGTTTTCATTTGGATTCTCATCCCTCATTCAGTCTGTTTTGCAGGGCAAGAGCAAGTAGAAAGGAACACACATTTTTTTTTAAAAATGGGAAAAATGTTAAAAATACGCAAAAAAGGTTTTCATGTCTGTCTCGACAACTACCATTTGCATAACAGGATTTAGTGTTTCTTTTAAGGTGAAGATGTCAACTTCTGTTTCCCTAATAGCCACTACATGCTGCAAAAATGTTTTTTAATACAAATAACTTTGATCAGAATCATTCAGATGCCAGTGGAAGAAACTTGAAAAAAATTAATGGAGAAAGTTGATAAGTGTAGATGTGCAACAATTGATAATAATGGAACATTAAGATCTCCCTTTTGTGCACCGGAAGTTTTATGACCATTTTCCTATGTTAATCCTGCTCCTGCTCTGAATCTTGGTGGATGAATGAGATTACAAAGCTGTGCAGGATAATCATCTGCTCATTTACCAACAATGAGGGACTTTGGACCAGAGTGTTCAGTAGCGCTCTGCATCATAACCACCAATTAAGTGGATATCTCTTGGAGGCAGGAAGTTTATAACACTGTGCTTGGCTGTGGCTGTAAGGTTGCAACCACTCCATGTGCAACGTATAAAGTTTTCTGCTGAGTACACCTTTCTGTAATCAGCTTACAGGCTGGGGAATGGCTCAGTGTAACACAGACACACACACAATCTGAAATAATAATAGGATTGTCTACAGGGTATACTGACTAAAGGGGAGTCCAGCTTCTGCAATATTTCTTCTTTTATACACACACTTTTCTATTTCAGACTTGACCTGTTTCAATATCATTGCCCTTCCATCACCTCTCTTACACACACACACACACACAAACACGTTGGTCTTTACGTCTTTGTGGGGACACCTACAGATATAATGCATTCTCTCTACCTTAACCATCACAAGTAACTGCCCAACCACTGCGCTGATTTACCCTAACTATTAATCTTAACCATAACATTCTCAGGCCGAACCCTAAACTCAACCAGGACCCCCTGAAATAACATTTTGCCTCAAGTTTGGATTTTGGCCGTCGCCATCTTGCGAGTTCAGAGCGGTTTGGAGCCAGAAGTGACCATATTTGGACGAGCTTGGGAGGAGTGAGCGGTGGATCTGACTTGAGCTAATTTGGAACCTGAGGACACAACGCCCCACTCATCTATTGCAGAAACCTGACAGCATCACAGGCTTGTCAAACAGACACACCCCTAAAACAGGGGGCTTTTTAAAGTCTAATATCTAATTAATGATGGGATTATTTTCAGATGGACTGCCAAAATACTAATAAGAAGGGGTGACTTTGGCTGACGACACTATAATAGCCTGTGGAAAAAATTTATTGAATTTTATTTAATGAGAGAAGTTGAATGGGAGTCTGTGGAGACACTGATTTTTGGGGGCCAACCCCTATTGGCATTTGGTGATATTGCAGTTTTTAGCACTTCCACATTGGCCTAATTTTTCAGACCTGGAGGCTTTTTTTATATACAGTCTATGATTTTGCCCCATGAAATAACCCATAAGTTCTTCTGGTCCTGAGAGGGTTGATGTTTATATTGGTGAAGGTCCCAAAGAGACAACAAAAACACTATGTAATTGATGTACTGCTTTCCCCAGCCCCTTACCCTAACCTTAACCATCACAACTCAATGCTTAATATTAACCCTTACTCTAACCCTAACCTAAACCTTATTCTAACCTCAAAAAGCAGGCTCTACCCCTGGGGACCTCAATTTTGGCCCCCATAGTGACACATGTCCCCATTGGTTGGTTTGTATTCAGTTTTATTCCACACAAGGATATAGAAACATGTGTACAATCCCCCCCCCCCCGACACACACACACACACACACACACACACACACACACACACACACACACACACACACACACACACACACACAACTTCTGTCCAGCCTGCATCCTGACAAACTCCCATTCCCACCCACGGTGATCTTTGCCAAGCCACTCTGCCTAGGCTGGACTCCAACACTGTGACTGATCATTAAGGGGAATGCAGACCACAGCATTGGAGATGACTAGCCTTTGATAAACTGGGACGGATGGACAAATAAGATGCACCCTGTCATGTGGAGACTATCAGGAGTGACAGCCTGACATGGCAGAATAATGGCAGAAGATGTAGTTACCAGAGCAGAACAATGTGACCTAATGTGGGTAAATAAGCATGATAACTATGAGGTAACAGAGCTCTGACAGACACTGGTTTGGGGAACCACTCACCAGCTGCATACTGTGTTCACTGAGTGCTATATATGGGCTGTCATTGGTACAATAGTGCACTCCACCACCTGCCACTGTAGAAAAAGTTGTTTACTATCCCTAAAATAAAAATCTGTGTCAGATAAAATGGATTGTTTCCTGCTCTATGTTTATATGATGAAATATTTGTGTTGTCATACACCAGCTCCCCAGGCAGCTTATTAGTGCTCACACAGAATGCTTCATTCAGTGCCTATTATGAAATGTACCCTGGCTGATGTCAGACTGTTTTCTCACAAGGCACGAGCGGGAGAGGAGATGGGGGTTGAGGGTAGCTGGCATTCCCACACAGTTATTACTCTGTCCAAATGAGAAATAACTTCAGCTCAGTAACTGAGTTTATATGTACTGCATGCATCTTAACAGATCTCAGACAGAAAACAACTGACTATATATGTTGACCTGTGTAAACTATACTGGCCTTGTTATGCTATAGTTGACAGACATCCATGCAATTCAAAAAGGCAGCACACAGTAATATGCTGCTATGCTTACTGACCACGTTCTCCCCGTGACGTTTCTTTGAGAAATGGAGCATGAAACGGAGTATTTTGTCCCAGTGAAAAGCCGATTGATCTAACCGTTTAAACTCTGCAGAAAATCTCTGCCTAAACCGTTTTATTCACCCACAACTTTAGACTGTGTTGAAAAAGCAAGTTTAGACAATTAATGCAATCATTTTGCAACGCAACAGCAGTGGAACAAACCACTCATTTATATCATTGATACCATCTGACTACTTTGAGTGTCAACTCTAACATGCCCTAATGAGGTATTTCCTTCATGCACATTTGCTTCAAGAAAATAATAGCATAATATCTTTTATAACATGTCGTTTTATTTTCTAAGATGAACAGAAAAAGTTGGCAGAATTTCACCAAGCTTACGCCAACTCTCTCATTTGGTTAAATATGAGGTTGCAAGAGATTGCGGCTTCAAACTTCATTACATAACAGGCTAATATTTTGCTCATTATCTACAAAGGGGCCTCACTTTATCAAACGAACAGCAAAACCATGATCGTCATTAAAAATACATCTGCGATGGGCCTTACAAATAAACTGGCCCTCCTTTTTGGGGTCAGATGTGTCCTAAGGTGGTTTTAGGATCCGAGGGCATTTGACAAAAAAAAAAAAAAAAAAAATGCAAATTAATTTAAATAAATGCAACCACAATCATCCCTAATTAGAATTAGTTCTGTTGCTAAGTCATGGTTGCTGGCACAGTTCTTTACACATTTTGCAGTCATTTACTTTGATATACTTTAATAGTAAAAACATTTTTGCATAAGGAAAACTTGGTCACAAGGAGCTCAGCTGTTCAGAATCAGTAACTGTTTAACTGATTATAATTTATTCAGTGTATGATTAATGGAATGTCCAATTCAACAAAATCAAACCAGAACAGTAAAACATAGAGTTGCACATACCTGTTCACAAAATACTTTGAAGATGCCCTCCAAAAGGCTGATATAAATCTTTGAGAACACACACTTGTCCAAACTTGTTTCAGGTCAACACAAAAGGAATTTGTGTGCTCACTGCTCTAGTGCCTCACTGCCTGAATCCCCTCCCTCGTGCACACCAACACCCTCATTTGTGCATTCTTACATTTGCATATTGCGCACACAAGTTCACTAATACAAGGACCAGGACGGGCCTGTGTGCATGCACAAACACGTGTGCTTCAGGCTTAACCTACTGGTGTGGATTTGAAAATGTATAGTGATAATCCAATTAGTCAGTCACACATGTTAATTACTACACTCTATCAGTGAATGAAATAATGTGCTGCACACATAAGGGCTGATATGATGATATCACTTACATCTGAGAAAAAATGTGACTTTATAAAAATAATTATGCTTTCAATAAATGTACTCAGTTACAGTTCAATGGTTTATTTGCAGCACCTTAAAAATTTACCTTTTAAGTGGTCAAATTAAGACAATGTTTTCATGTCAAACTGACTCAAGTGTCAGTTTATGCAACAATATCTATTCGGCTTTTGCTAATATCAGCTACAATTAGCCCCAGTTTTACTTGGTATAAGGTGTACTAAAACAGGCAACAACACCAGTGTGAGATCAAGAGACACTGTCCAAAAATGTCGGCGAGGAGTCAAAATCAAGTAAACAATAGAGGAGCAGGAGAAAACTCAGGCAAATGGTCATGACATTAGCAAACTTTACTCAGGAAACAATGAACAATAGCACTAAATTGAACTGATACAGAAGGTAGGGTGCAGGCAGACTACCCCTGCGTTCTGAATCGCATACTATTTCTTTTTACTTTTAGTATGGACTACAGATTCCCTTAAAAAGTATCTACTGTTGCATGTAGTATGTGTATAATTGGGAAATACTACTTCATCATAAAAATGCGTCTTGAACTTACTTTGTCATGTCTGTCGCGATCGGTTGCGACAGATATAGTAAAAAGAAAATGTATGCGATTTGGAACAAGTAGGCTTCTTTTAATGCTTCTTCTTCTTCTCCTCCTTCTTCCATTTGCGGGCGGAGCATTAGCTCCACCAACTGTCTCTGCGGCTCAGTTGATGTGACGTCTCTTCCGCTGCGCAAAGGATTGTGGGTCAGAATAGCTTGAGTAGCATGCTGGCCTGCATACTGCAAAATACGACTGGATATAGAAGGAAATCCTGACACTTTTGGCATCCTACGTTAACATATTAAGTATTGGGACATGCTAAATCTTTTTTTTTGGCATACTAAATAGTATAATAGTGTGGATATTGGAATACAGGGTACAAGTGGTTAGATAATTGAACACAATGGTGGGAAAACACGAGGGCCGGAAGTAAAGAAACCTGAAACGAGAGATGCCAAGTAACAAAATAAAACAGGAAATGAACCAACTGGGGAAAAGATCAAAAAGACTAAGAGCAGGGATGATTCGTGACAGTATTGAGTTTAACAAGGGTGCATTTTATTGATTATTTATTCAACTTTTCATTTCATTATTAAGAAATCATATAGTCTCACTTTTAACTGTTTTCCAATCTGCAAAACATTGTATAAATTACTGGACTTTAAATGCAAAATGTTAGAGCTTATATTACGGACAGTGTGGCCAAAAATAATTTAATTTCCACTAAGAATTAATAGGTAACAATTACCAGCATTAAGGTGTCCAAAAAAACCAAATCAAAACAAAAAAGCAAAAATATGGATTGCTTGAACTGTCTGCTGTGTTACATCAGTCTGTAAAATGTCAACATTAAAAGAGGACATAAATAGAAGCAGGACAAAATAAATCCCTTCGTGCCATGCTCTATTGACAGCATTCAAGGGTTGATTTAAGGCCTCTCCAGCAATGTACTGCGCTGTCATGGAGGCTGGTGAAGAGCTATGTGTATCACAAAACAGGGAAAAAAAAAAAAAATGCAAAGTAGGCAAGCAAAAATTAAACACCACTACAAACAGACTAATTGGAACCAAACCAAACTATTGTGCAGCAGTACAATACACAGAGGCCGAGGAGTCTCAAACAACCATGCTTGCATGCAAGGCTGCCACCACTTGGACTCCATTAGCCCAATGACAGCCCCAGAAAGATACAAAGCAAAGAAACGGCCCAAACAATTCAGTATTACAGATACACTGAAACCTAACAAGTGTGGGAATAAAATAGTGTCTGGCTCCTTTAAAAGTATGTCTGGTAGAAAATATATTAAAAAACAAATTAATATACAAAGGGAAACTTAAAACAATTACAAACTATTGCAAAGTAGAAATAAATGAAATACCTTCCAAGCATGAAAGTGAGCCCCATCCTCCCAGTTAGAGACATGCATGTGCCTGGAGATTATTTATTAACATAAAAAGTTAATATTATAATAAAATGACAATTTCTTTGCCAAAATTTAATTTAATATTCAAAGCTAAAAGGCAAATTTTATATTTCTATTGATTCACTAAACAAAAAAAACACGTAAGGAAGGAGAAAAAAAAATCTGCACCAGGCACCCACTGACGGTGTTGTAATCTTTTACATACTGTGTGATTTAAAATCATGCGTCGATGCCACTCATGACTTTTGGCCCCCCTGTCTTCTCAGTCTGAGGTACTGCTGCTGCTGTCGGTTGGCTCTCAGACTGTTCTGGACAAAGCGCCTTGGTAGGATCCATCACAACAGGTTCAGGCAGCTGGTAACACTTCAGCTGAGCTCCGAACTCCTCCATCTCCACCCGCTCCACCTCCCTCCTCCTGCTCAGCAGGTACAGGTCCACAGAGTGCCTCCTCCTTGACTTCACAATCCACTGCATCACCACACAGTCCGGACAGGACGTGTGGAGGAAAGAGCTGGTGAGGTTGAAGCGATTCCCCACATCAAATGTAAAGGTGCTGCCCTCCACTGAGATGTTGTAGGCCAATGACTGGCATTGTTCACCGAAGCGGTTGATCTGGGTGTAAGAGAAGGTGGAAGTTTCACTGGAGTTGGAGAAGTACATGGTGATGCTGTCTCTTAGTCTGAGGGCCTCCAGTGATGGTGGGTGGTTGAGACTGCCTGCAACTAAAGACCATCTGCCCTGGAAATCATGGAGAGCCAGCTTGTCCAGAGGGTGGACCAATTCTTCACAGACCAGAGGAGCTGAATGGCTCTGAGACATCACACACAGCATAGTGACAGCACACACGGCAAACATGTCTCTACATGTTGACATTTCACAGATTCTCTTTTAATATCTAGTCTTTGCTTTCTGTTCCGTGTGCTCAACTGTTACTTCTGACCAAGAGTGGAACTCACATGGAGGCATGTCCATTTTTATAGAACAACCTTCATCAAGAAATTCCACTTTTGCAACACAGAGCAGGTTCATTGTCCATTATGTAACCGTGGATTCCATTATGTGCAATTTCAAGGACTTTTCATTATTGATTAGTTTCATGATTCTGAACATAGTTAGAACCAAAGTACAACAGGGCAGGCAAACAAATAAGATAAGCCGTGCTGCAGTCTAAAGAGTGATTGAAGGGTGCCAGACCTCATATTCAGTAATACCTACATTAAATTAGGTTTTGGAGCTTTGTAATGCAAAAGCCTATTTCCTGTCTTAACAGTTTAGTCTTTCAGTCCTTCCGTCCCTCTGGTTTCTCTTCATTTTGAGCTGCTGGATCGCTGGTGGTCTGCTCTGGACAAAGCTCCCTGGTAGGATCCATAATATCAGGTGGAGGCATGTTCAGACACTCCACCTGAGTCAAGAACTCCTCCATCTCCCTCTGCTTCAGCTGTCTCCTCCTGCTAAACAGGAAAAAGTCCCTTAACTGAAATTTGTCCTTCTCCAAAACCCTGCGTACCATCAAACAGTCTGGACAGGATGTGTAGAGGATGGACCAGGTCAGCTTGATGAAGTTGTCCAGATTAGAGGTAAAAGTGTTGTTTTCTGATGTGAAGTTGTGAGACAGATAATAGCACCGGTCATCCAAACGGCTGGCCTGGGTGTACGAGTAGACAGACATTTCAGTGGAATTGGACAAGTACACGGTCACGCTGCCTCTGGGTTTCAGGTCCTCCAGTGTGTAGGGGAGAGTCGTACTCCCTGCAACTAAAGCCCATCTTCCCTCCAAACCACGAGGATCCAGCTGCTCCAAAGGCTGAACCAGGACTTCACAGGCCAATGGTGCTGACTGGCTCACAGACATCATATCGAGGAGGGTGACGGAAAACACAACAAACACTGAAATCATACTTTTGTGGTAGGATTTTCTCGTCACCTCTTTATTCTTGTTATGTTATACTGTATGTCTCACCATGAATGGGCCTTGTTTTAAAGTACGATTTTAAATAACACTATTGCGACACTGTCAGTAAAAGTTATCCATTATCCATGAGTACACTCCATTATTGTGCAATCAAATAAAGTTAGATTATTTTGGGAATGATCAATGTTTGAACTGAAATAACTCCATTCATCTTTAAACATGCAGCCTCATCTTTCCCGTGTTGGAGTAATCACACAGATTTAAAAAGCATATAGAAGTTATGTGAAGTTATGTGTTAAAATATTTGGGCAGTTTGGTTTTGAAATGATTAACCAGCATTATTGCTGATGTTTGAGTAATCAAAGTAATCGATTAATCAATCAGTTATTTTACATTTAATGGGGCTATAATCAACTTGTTGTATGTATATCTTGCATATTGAAGGTGTTCAGGTGATGCTGCCTTCCAGTGTCTCATTGTGAGTCTGATCATGGCACCAACATGAATGCTGGGTGTGTAGGAAATGTTGGAGGAGACAAGAACTGGAGAAATAAATGCTTGAGCTGTCTCTCAGTTTGAAGAGCTGCAGGTGTGCTGGATCACTCAAACTGCCTGCAACCAAAGCAACCATCTGCCCTCCGAATGATGAGGAGCCAGCTGATTCGAAGCCTGAACCTGAACTTTACAGGCCAGAGGAGAGTGACGGCACACATTTTCTGTGTTGAAACCATATGGCCGTACATTGACTCAGTTGTAGTGTGTAAAAGTGTCATGTGGATACCTGAACTGGTGCAAACAGATTGTGACTTTAGGCCATACATTTCACTAATAACAGTACCTTCATGGGAGACACCAAGCTGCTGCACACTGGCACATTCATACATCTTTTTTAATTTACAATTGCTAAATTCAATTCTAAAGAAGGTTGTTTGGTTCTTATAACACTGAGCATGTGAGAGAACAGAGTCCCTTCTCAGGGATTGCGAAATAAAAAAAAAAAAATGTTTTAAGCAGTGATACTCATTCGCTTGAAACTTTGCTTGTTTTTATCCACTTTTGGTCCACTAATAGACACATAATAGAAAGGTAACCTCAAAACTTTTTTCCTGTGTTTGCGTCTGAAGTAAAAACTTCTGTTTGTCCTGGAATAAAAAGTAGACATTTATAAATGTTGACAAAATGTTCATCTTCAGATTAGAGCCAAACAGAGGTATAAAAATAATGGTTCAAAAACCAAAAAATTACACAACGCTGGAATGGTATAGAAGGCTTTAAAAATACTAAGGACATGTATTGTACAACTAAACTTGGGCTATAAGAGGGAGGCCTACATTTGAAAACCATTGGCAGGGAAAGTGTTGTAGAAATTGCAAATATGATTCACAGATCAAACAAATCAGGGAGTTATGTTGTCCTCCAAAATGTGTTTGCTGTAGTTGCATCTTAATGTTGAAATGTTGTAATAATGAGACTAAGAATAAATACGACAAAAATACACATCTTTATGCGGAATGTAAAAGGTCTTATTCGAAAATTATTTTTAAAATCTAAATAAAGAATGAGTGCAAAAAATGTATTCATTCCCACAAAACAAATCTGTTAATCAGTTTATTAAAAACTATTTATCTATAACAGGCCAAGCATGCTCAAATCTGTTTTTTAATCACATCACATAATTCTTGAGTGATGTATCAATTCTAGTTTTACATGATCTCTATAGTAATGCAAAACATCTGGCACTGAATTCAAAGAATTAAATGAAGTGACTGTCACAATGCATTTTATTAAAACCTATTATTAAACTCTTTTCTCTCTTTTTCTTCGTTCTGCAATAAGGATACTGTTTGCTTAAATTACAATAGAGACATGGAACCCTTGAATCCAGTCCAGCCCTGTGTTGGTCTGAAGGCTGATTTAAGGATAGCATGCTTTGTTGACTTTTAATCACTGCATATTCATCATTAACTGAAGACGTTGCAAAAATACCAACGAAAAGCCCAATTTAACATTTGCACAAAGCATTCACAGGTAATTAATTAGCATTTGTTTTTTTACCCAATGTGACAATATATTATAAGCAGGATTGTCTTAGGCCTTCTGTCCCTCTGTCTTTGCTTCAGTTTCAGCAGCTGGGTCGCTGGATGTCTGATCTGGGCAGAGTTCCTTGGTAGGATCCATTTCAAAAGGTGGAAACATGCTCAGACAGTCCGCCAGGGTCCTGAACTCCTCCATCTCATTCTGCTCCACCGCCCGTCTCCTGCTGAACACGTACACGCGCAGGACTTTCTTTAACTCGTTGTCAAACCGCATCAAAGCACAGTCAGGACAAGATGTCTTGAGGAAGGTCACAGAGATGTTAAACTGATCAAAGTTGTAGCCGCTGCCCTCTAGTGTGATGTTGGACTGCGAATATTGACAGCTGTCATTAAAACTGAAGTTTCGTCTGAGGAAAAGTTTAGAGGCGTCGCTGGAATTGACAAAGTTGACGCTGGCACTGTCTCGAAGCTTGAGTTTTTCCATGTATGCTCGATCGCTCATAATGCCTGCAACCAAAGCCCATGTGCCCTCCAGATGACGAGGCTCCAGTTGGTCCAAAGGCTGGACCAGGTTTTCACAGGCTGGAGGAGCTGAATGGCTCACAGACACCCAGCAGAGGAGAGTGATGACAAACACGGCAAACATGTCTTTATAATATGCTATCTGTTGTGTTCAGATATAAACTCTGTTACAATGTAAAGTCAAACTGAGAAGGAGACAGCTAAAGCAGCTGGTTTAAAACCCTCCAGTTTCACAATACTGCCAGTTCTCGGAAGCAGAATGTATGTTTATTTTGTGATTGTGAAATAAAGGAATACTTTGACCACTGTGTCTATTTACATTTAACTGTAGTTGCATCTCTGTGTATGTGTGGTACTGATGATTCACATGTAGGTGTCTTTCAAATTTAATTGTATCATTTCTATTTGACAAATTATTGGAAAAATCCAGTTTTTCTTAGAATGATTTTCTAAACTGTAAATATACAGGCAGTACACGCTGCAGATGGATTTGCACACAAATTGTTAATATTTGTGTTGATAGTACGTACTGTAAAAGAAACTGTTTAACTTAGTGTATTTATTGATATAGCTTCAGGCAGACAAAAAAATAGTCTGAGTAAAACCTTTTGCATACTGTAAGTCTGTGTGAGTCAACTTGTGCAAATGATGGTATGAAAGTAGGGTGCAAAATATATACACTCAAACACATAAATAAAGCCTTTAAATAAATAAAGTGAAAATCATGTTCATGTAGATTAATATTGATGTTAAAACAATCAAAGCTTCAAATTAAATAATATCAGAGGAAAAATTCAACTTATAAACTCAACAGATTCAACCTTGAACTCTTTCATTGGCAAGTTTTTTTCATCCCATTTAAATCCAATTTTGTTTTTATCAAATTGAGCTCTCTGAGACAGAGTACAGTATCGGTGGGGCAGGAAAGACCAAAGCACATTTCACACAGCTACAAACAGACATGCTTCACACATGAACATGACAGGGGGACCTACATGTAGCCCTCAGACTTGATAACCCTAATGACTAATAAGGCCATGTGGCTTTTTGCAGTTAATTAATAGCCTAAATTAAATGTTAATTAGGAATTGTTTATTGAGGGAGGATAATAAAGTTTAGATTACAGTGACACGTGGCTGAATGAAGACTCTTGTGCCAATGCTGACATTACCTTCAAAGCTGTAGAGGTGAACTTGTTGGAAAACAGTTGCTCAGCATAAAAACAGAAAAATAATTTTAAAATCCTTAAAAGTTATTTTCAGTACAAACTCATTTGAAAAATAAAACTTACAAAGTCAATTTTGGATTAACTTTTTATTTAATTTCTCAGTGAGAGCATGACATCATGTGACTTTAAAAATATAATGTTGGCAAATACAAGTACATTTAGTATATTTCCAATGGTGTGTTCAATAAGTTGTATGTTCTTCTAAATATAAAATTAGAATTTATAAAAATTCCTGGTCGTCAGAAAGCTTGAATTTTTTTAAATTAGTTGAACACCAGATTTCCTCAGGAGGTTGTGTCTTAAAAATGAATGTACTTTCATTGAAAAGAAAAGCTGAGATTGTATCCAACACACAACCTCCTTACAGGGATTTTGACATATTTACAAAATTCGAATGAGCTATGGATTTCAGTTCTTCTGTCCCTCTGCTTTCTCCTCCGTTTGAAGTGCTGGTTCGCTGACCATCTCTTCAGGACAAAGCTCCTTTGTTGGATCCATCACAACAGGCGGAGGCATGTTCAGACACTCCACCTGAGCTCTGAACTCCTCCATCTCCTTCTGCTCCAGCTGTCTCCGCTTGCTAAACAGGTAAAAATGCTGTCGCTTCCCATTGTCTACATCACAGCTCAACAGTATGCAGTCAGGACAGGATGTGCGGATGAAAGTTGTGGTAACGCTGCCGTTGTCAAAGGTGAAGCTGCTGCCTTCCAGGGAAATGTTGTAGGATGAAGAGTAGCACTCGTTGTCTGAACGCATGCTGCGACTGAAGGAGATGTTGTCTTCACCGGCGTTGCTGGAGAAGTGAGCAGAGGAACTGTCTCTATGTCTTAATCGCTCCATGAAAGGAAGGTAGCTCAGACTGCCTGCAACCAAAACCCATCTGCCCTCCAGATGTTGAGGATCAAGTTGACTCACAGGCTGAACCAAGTCTTCACAGGCCAGAGGAGCTGAGAGACTCACAGACATCAAGCAGAGGAGGATGGTGGCATATACAGCTAACATGCTGCTGTCTATTGAATTGCTTGTTGGGAGAATTATATCAAGTCTCAGTTAGTTTCTACTGCTTCGGTTGGTTTTCTTGTTATATAGTTTTTTGAAAGACATGGTTTCAAAATAGTGAAAATACCAAAGTACAAAGTCCCACTTTCAACTGGGGTTTCCGTCATTATGACATAAATTGGCCTAAGACCTTTGATTATTGACACAGATTCTGTTATACCTGAACTAACACTGTGGGTATACTTCATTGATTTAATACTATTCATCCATTAATGTTATATGCTATAGTTATCTACACATATGTGGTGTAGTGTATACTCTATGTTAATAATAAGGCAGAACATGCGCTGTATTTGTTGTCTGTGGTTGACCAGGTCGCACTGCCTAATGTCTTGCTCGGGAAATTCTTCAAATTTGACACAAACGTTTATGTGGACTCAAGGATGAATTGATTACATATTGGTGGCCAAAGGTCAAAGGTCACAGTGACCTTAGAAAACACAGTTGTGGCCATAATAAACTCGTACACTAATTATGAAAAAAGCGTTGCACAAATGTGCATTGGGATGACATGATTGATGACATTTTATATCCAAAAGTCAAAGATCAGGTGCTCTGTGACATCATGATGTTCTGCAAAAACTCTTTTCTGGCCATCATTCACAACTCAGGAACAGAATGACTGTGACCATATTTCACTTTTGTCAGAAACTGGATTGATGGTGTCCACCTTGAAACTGTACTGATTGTTTTGATCTTCTGTGCTGTCAGGTTGAAGATGTGTGTGAAGCATCAACGCTTTAGAAGTTGTAGCTTCCTTGCAGCTACATCCATATTGGAAGTATTGTCTACTGTCATGGCTACAACTTTGTTCTGTATCAGAATTAGCTTTATTGACTAAATTCCTTCAAAGTCTCCACTACAAATATTTTATGAGTCTGGACAGATATGAATGTAAACTGCAACTTGCCTGGTTGGTGGAGGCAAAAAACTGTGAGGTGCTACTTCTATTGTTTTGTTAAAAATGAAACAATAGATGATTTTACCTGAGATTATATGTTTTTGTAATTTATTTTCAATGCTTTAAAGTTATTTAAGAATGTAAAAATAGTTACATTTCACAACAACATGAAGGGAACAACTATTTCTTTGTTGCAGTGCATGAAAAGGGCTGTTTCTTTATTTGATATTTTCTTTATTATCGTTGTACCCTCAATCTAAGCATGGTGTCACGTGTATAGCCCACATTTACAGGCTTCTCAATTAAAATTAAATTAGCTGAAACCTAAAAAAATGTTTTCCTGGAGACTGGAATTTTCAATAAAGATTTTGAATTATTGGCATGAGCTTAGATTAATAGAGCTGATACCTATTCAAGGCTATCTTTTCAGCTAACAAAGCCCATAGCAGACTGACGAGTTTCTATAACCTTTTTCTAAAGTATAAACTGCGATTTTACATTTCCTGTTCTACCTCCTCCGCTTTTTGTTATATATACAAAATTATCTTATCAGTCTCAATCAAGTCAATTCTTAAGAATGTGCATGAGTAGTTAAAATCATTGCCTTCCCATGCTGAAGTCTTTGCAAACGGATTTTCTATCCTGTAAATTATTTCCTGACTGAAGGATGAAATTTTCTGTGGCACAAGCCCTTTGTGTAGCTCAGTAGTCAGGACAGCGTGTATAAGGTATGAATGACCTTTCTGTGTGGAGTTTGTTCTCTGTGTGCCTGCGTGGGTTTTATCTGAGTGCCCTGGCTTTCTCCCACAGTTCAAAGACATGCGTGTTGGGTTAATGTGTGATTCTGAACTGGCCGTGTTGTCTGAATGTGAGTGCGAATGGGTGCCTGTCTTTCTGTTTTGACATCGTGATGGACTAGCGAGCTGTCCGTGGAAGACCCCGTCTTAGCTGAGACAGGCTCCAGCCACCCTGTGTCCCCTGTTCAGACTAAAGCGGGTATAGATGATGTACCTTCAAATTAGCTGGAAAAACCAAAAGCTCTTTTCAAAAATTTGCATCTTAAAATGTTTTTTTATTTCAAGTGAAAGAATAGTTAAAAAGTTCAGAATTACAGGTGTAATATTTCCAATACATGACCTTTAATCTGTTACAATCTGGGACATGTCAAAAACATATCAGAGAAAGTCAATTCAATCAAATCTTTCAGTATTTTTTTAAGGATGTGTTCAACCCAATGAGGCCTGTTAATCCTTCTTTCACTTCAGGACAAAGTTTCTTTGTAGGATCCATCACAATAAGCGGAGGCATGTTCAGACACTCCACCTGAGACATGAACTCCTCCATCTCATTCTTCTCCAGCTGTCTTCTCTTGCTGAACAGGTAGACCTCCATTGTCTTGTAACCGGGGGACTCTATGTCCAAGGTTATCACCGCACAGTCTGGACAGGACGTGTTTAAGAAGGTCGCAGTCATGTTGAAGCCGTTCACCTTCATCTCAAAGACGTGGCTCTCCATTGACACCCTGGTGGAATAATAGCCACAATTGGAACCAACAAGGTTGACCTGGGTGTATGAGGAGTTGTATAAATAAATAGTCACACTGTCTCTTCTTCTCACATCGTCTGCAGTTGCTCTGTCTTTCAGGCTGCCAGCGACTAAGGCCCATCTCCCCAGAAAATCACGAGGTTCAAACTCATCAAAAGGTTTCACCAACTTCTCACAGGCCAGAGGAGCTGAATGTCCCACAGACATCAAACAGAGAACGGTGAGAAATATAGCAAACATGTCTCTGTCCGTTGGATTGTTGTTGGGCTAGTTAAGGTGCAATGTGGTGTCTCACAGAGAATGCATCTAGTAAAGAAGCTTTGCTGTGGAGTTATAGCTATTTCAAACCTTTAGTTTGGCAATATCCCAAAGAAGATAGCCCACATGTGGATTTAAGGCTTGTGAAATAAAAGAACATTTTAGGTAATGAGTGACATTTTGTTTACACTGGTTGGCTCTGTCCTGCCTGAGGTCCTGATTAGTCAGGTAGTAATATAGAGTTTATCAAATAAAATGAAAACACTTACACACACACCCATGGTTTATACTTATGTACTTAATATTAAGTGTTCATACTGAAATAAATGCAACTATATTTGAAGAATAAATGCTCTGTGATTACAAGCTGTATGCACTACTTTTTTAATTTGTTGTGATGAACACATATTTCAACCAGAGAAGGAATAAAAACACTTTTAAAACCTCATTTGTTCTTTGTTTAGCCGAGAGTATTACAAAGTCCTTGTTTATTTGTGAAAGTTTATGAATTGTGCCATCAGATAATATATGTAACGGCTTCAAACTAAATGAGATTCAAACCCACATCTTTGAGAATGAAGGTCTTCCCTGTATGAGAGCTGTGGCACACAAGCAAATAATATGTGCTGATACTATAAAACACCATCAGCTGGAGGTAATGGTTACATGTCCACTTTTACAAAACAATTCCAGTGAGCGAGTCCTTTTTCCATTTCATTGATTTAATATTTTGCAGCACTTGGGCAAAGATGAATTTGGATTTCAATTTAGAGCTGAAGAATTAGCGGTGTGAGAGTAGGTTGACCACTATCCACCTCCTGTCTAGTTTAGACGGGTACTATGCTCCTCATGCAATGATTTTATTTTTTTTTAAATCCCATTGTTGTTGGACGGGAACCCCCTGAGAGCTCTCAGCTCAGCAGGACTTATTTTCAATTACCGGACACACTACAGCATGCTTTTCCCTAAGGACCTCACTGTTAGCCGTGGAACTAACAAAAGAGCTGCTCGAGACTCCGCAGGGATCTCTGGCACCTTTAACGAGCTCCATATATTTGCATAAGTGGAGAATGTTTGAGACATATTGCAGGATGTCCGGGCTCAGCCTCGTGAGCTCCATGATGCATCCCTTTCTGCAAAATTTTACGCGAGGTCATTGTTATTTCTCTTCTTTTCCTTCCTTTTAAATTAAAGCTGCATGTCTATGAACTCTTAGAACCGGTGTAATATACAGAAATTATTCCACTTTTAAAAGATTTCACAGTTTGTTCTCAGCAGATTGTGCAGGAGACAAAATAGTAAAAAGGAATACAAAATATAAAGTCATCTAAATGGAGCTGAAGTGATTAGACTGTATGTCGTAACATTTAAAACTTTTAAACCCAAGTTTTGTGTCTTGGGAGGGACATGTTTTCGGTCTTGTTTAGAGCACCGGTATCACCTCATTCACTGAATCTTGTCACTGAAGCTGACATCGTTGCAGAAAAACATGGCTCGGTCCACATAGATATTGCAAACATAACTTGTTGAAACCTTGAAGGTCTTCTTCACCTTAAAACTGCGAAGAGCACTTTCCTATTATAATAGTAACTCATGTGGGTTAGACACATGTTTTATGTTATGGTAAGAGAACAGAAATAAGTTCTCTGTTAGGATCTGGTGCCACTGGAATAAAGAAACAACATTATGAAACTACGTTAAACATTATTCTGTTGTTTTTCTTGCATGAAGCAATGTTGGGGTTTTGAGCTTAGACCCATGTTTGAAGAACAGAAATGCTGGATGAACATCAAGTATTTCAAATGGTGTATCACAAATGTCAGTTTAATCATTAAACCATTCACCAATCGTTTCAAAGCTCACAAAGTCCATATGCTTTCTGTATACAGTGTCTGCTGTACATCCACACGCAGAGCTATGCGAGAAGCTCTGGAGCCTCTCCTCTAAAGCACATGTGGTAAAAATGCAAAATTCATATTTTGAAGTATTTTAAAATAATTTCTCATTTAAAATTGACCACCATTTAATATGGCCGACAAAATATTCAATGGTGCACGCTGTTCATAAATTAGACTATTTCATGTTGTTAGTTTTATACTGGGAAAACCTGTAATACAGAGTAAATAAAAATGTCCAGACCCTATAGTGTACTTGGATTAATCAAAATATCTAATACAATCAATAAAATAATTCAGCTTTAAAGTCATTAAATTAGACTAATATGCTCCCTGAAACTTTCCAGATCTTTGCACTTTTCCAGTTACATTTCATATTTAGCTTTTAAAAATCAGCAAAATGAATAACACGTGTAGCTACAACAAATTTAAAATAATACATATGAAGTTACTTTTCTGTCAACTGCATCTTAAATGTGGGTTTTTATTGTAGATTTTCTGGCTCATCTGCTTACCAAGAAAATTTCATTAAACTGAAATAGTGTTTAAAAAAACACCTCATGTTTTGGTCCACGTGGTGTGAAGAGAGTATAAGAGTTTAGTCCCGGGTGGTGAGTTCCTCAAGTCATTTAAAAACTATCAAGTTCAGTTCATAAGTGCAGTCCCTTCTAGCTGGACAGAGCTTCCTTCCTGTTGCAGTATCAAAGACTGAGGATGAGGAACTTTCAAGATGACAAATGGAATGTTGGCAGACGATGGTGGAGGAAAGCAGAGCAGCTTGTGGACATACCGATTCAAAAGAAGAGATTGATGCAGAAAATAAGGAGAATGGGGAAGGATTGTGTTATGAATTGAACAGCACAGGGACAGGCTGAAGGATGTTGGCAGGCTGAGGAGGTTGAGAGGAAATGAGTGTACTGAGAGGGCATTTACATGACTGAGCAGCACTGGCAGGTTTTTTGTTTGGGTGGCTCACTCTCCGCTCCCTGGCCAGCTCTGGTTGGGCTCTGAGTCTCTGGGCTGGCTGGGCCGTTAGCTCCTGCTGGCTCTGCCTTGGTGTTGGGGACTTTGTCTTTCAACAGAAGGGGTTCTTGCTCCCCAGGCCCTGCTTCTGTCCTGTGGTTCTCTTTAGGATCAGCCAAGGGAACATCCTGGAACTGACCAGGCAGACAGGCGGGGTCTTGGGCCTTTAATTTTGCCTCGGCTCCCTCTGGTGCTGCTGGCACTTCACTCTCGGCTTCTACCTCGAGACTGACAGGGGAGGGTTGTACCTCAGAGTAGACGGGCACCAAAGCCACTGTAGTGCCCTCTAGAGCATTGGCTTGGGACTGCAGATGCACAGAGGGTGTCTCATCCAATTGTATGTCCTGGCCTTCAGCTTCAGTCTCTCCATCTCTATTTCCATTTGCCTTTATGCTCCCCTGCTCGTCCGCATCTCCAGATTCTGGTTGTGCCTCTGTAGTGAGTTCAGTCGCCTCACTTTTCTCTGGTTCTGTGAAACGTTCTGGAGCCGTTTCCGGTTTTACTTCCTCCTCCACAGCGTCCCCTCCGTCTTTGCCTGTTTCTGGATTTGGCTGAGTGGTTTTGTCAGGCTTCATGGACTCCTGCTGATCTTCCTGGGATAGGAGCTCTTCCGGTAAATCATCCCCGTCATCTGTGATGATCACACATTCTGCTCTCATCACCAGAGTCCCCTCTTCTTCCTCATCCTCCTCCTCCTCGGTAATGTTGACATTTGGAACCTGACCACACCCCTCCACAGAAACTACAAACCCCGGTTCCAACTTCATGCTAATGACATCCTCAGTGGCTCCGATTGGTCCGTTCGTGGGTAACGGATTATTCTGCTCTGCAGCCTTGTGATTTGCCTCCATGTCTCCACCACCATTGGTTAGGATGACTGCAGTTTCATCCAGTAGTGGGATTTGGTTTAGTTTCACTTCATCATCAGTTGTTTCTGAAGAAAATAACAAATAAATATCACTAACTGTCAGCAAAGATGTTACATCACGTATATTTAAAAGGTTAGTCCTATTCATTCATTAAATATTCATCAATGTTCCATAATTTCATTATCACTGAGTATTATCTTCCATTGCAGTTGTTATAGATGCTCCTTTACTTGATTGCAATTAAATGTTGCTTTGCCACCAATATGTCAGAGTTCAATATAGCCAGTTGTACTGCTGTTTAAACGTGCCCTACCATCTATAAATCTTAATGCATTAGACAGAAAAGTAATTCATCTTTGCTCTTTTAGAAAATGCAGAGGCTAATAACAGATAACACTGTTTTAGCTGCAGGCCATGAAGTGTATGGAGGCATCTGTTTGTTGAAGAGCAGAAAGAAGCAACCATGTTAAATGGATATGTATTGTATCATAATGGGGTAAGGGAGAAGATATAGCTACAAAAAAAGAGCTTAATATAAAATTCTATAAACCTAGGCTAGGTAATGAGACAAAGAAGCAATGGTTTATTAAACAATTACACACAAAAGAAGAAAGTGAACAGCTGTTAAAGTGGAGCGGGCATTAGACGCAAAATAAGATTATACAGTCTGGACAGGAAAGTTAAAAGTTATAGACTGGGTGATTTAAATACAAATGGACGGGTTGATATCGTTCTAAACTCTCTTTCTACTTGAGTAACTTGAGTAGCATCCCATCTGACGTGTCCATGTACTCGCTGCCCTCTAAAAGTGCAAGTTATGCACTTGATTGCCTATTAGCATAAATTTATATTCAGACCTTTATTCAACATGTGTAAATATTCATTAGAGCATATATGATATTTTTGTGAAGTATAGGTCTGCCTGTGTCACACCTGCTAATGCTAATTTCTGAAGATCAGTATAGTACAATGCCCTTAGACAAGTAGTGTACACCTATAGGGGATTTCATGGTCTTTGAAGAGGAGGCGTAAGAATTAACAAGAGAAAGAATGGAGAGCAAAAAGATGTTTTCTGGGTCAAGGTGATGACAGAGATGTAGATATAAGCCTATAAATGTATTTAATGTGATGAGATTATTGGATGATGGTGGTACTCTGTTGAGATGCAGGTGTGTGTGTGTGTGTGTGTGTGTGTGTGTGTGTGTGTGTGTGTGTGTGTGTGTGTGTGTGTGTGTGTGTGTGTGTGTGTGTTTTAGGACATGATTCACCTGATGTTGCATTGTTTTCTCCATTCTGCAATACATCAACGGTCATTTCTGAGGACAAAACAACGTGATTAACAGACTGCGTTGTTTTAAGAATGAATCATGAAGTGCTCCACGATTAAGTACTGATTCATCAGAAAGTGAAACCATTAAATATACTGCACCTTTAAATCTACATATACGAAAATAAGATGCACATGTAAGTGAACACTGAAGACAAAACTACAGTGTGGCTTAATCAATACACCTGTGCTTCTTTGGATAACCTGTCTCGTCAGAACATCAACATACTGTACAGGGGCAACTACAAAGTCCTGACTAAGAACATCCTTCTTTTCGTATTCATTTACATTTCATTGCATGCAAAGAGAGAAACATGGGAAGAAGTCCAAGCATTAAACAAATGAAATCTAATCGATAAGTACTGATGTAATTAAGTAAGAGCAGCAGTAGAAGCGCAGGTGTTGACAAACAGTCGGTGGTAGCCACAAAAGGGTGTCTGCATGTAATAACGGGCTGAAAGGCACAGGGCAGGAGACCATGTGAGTGAAGAAAGAGGCAGGCAGAAGGATGAAAACGATGTATCACCCAGCACTATGTTACATACTCTGGACGTTAGCACTTGTCAAATCCTCAGAAAATGGTCATGCTAACTATACAGTGTAAAACTTAAATCAATCTATCATTTTCTTTCATAAGAAGCTAATGACATGCAGTTTTCTAAAAGGTCCTTTGTAACTTTAAATTTTCTTTGTACCGAAGGTTCGTCTGATCCCACTTACCTGCTGCAGCCTCGGTCACCTTCACAGCCTTCTGTTGGGTAAAGAGGGAAAGAGGAGGAATTCAATTTACTGTTACTCAAACGGTGAAACTGTTTTTGATGTGTTGCCTGAACCTCTGGTGTATTTTAGGAGGTGCATCGACACAGGAAGCAACAAATGAAATGCAAATACCAAAACAACACACAAAAAGAAACAAGCCAGAATAAATTCAATGAAAAATACAGTATATCCTCATGTTGTCTGCAGTGGTTAACGTTTCTAACCCACACTCTAAACAGCTGAGATAAACACACACAGACTAAATTACTTCACTTCAGCCACGCAGATGGAGAGAGGGCCACAGCTTTATTCCTGGTCACAAGGAGGAGTGATTGAGCTGAAAACTTAAAGTGACACTGTTTGATTTTGAAATTCACAAAAAGAAAATAATTTTTCATAAAAAAAAAACTATACTGATTTCCAAGCAATAAAAAATAGTATGGAAAACAAGTCTTGGTTCAACAATAGCATGATGGAAAGAAAAAAGTATATTTCTGAACATACTTGGAGATGGCATCT
>NW_027185392.1:9460000-9602500 GCF_022577435.1 Embiotoca jacksoni | reverse complement strand
AAGCTGCTTGAGGCTTACCTCGCCCACCTAAGAGAAGACCAAACCAACTACTTTCATACTCTACAAAAACAGAAGCGCACTTCTAAGTAGTTGAGATGATTATAATCTGAACATCATCTTCTGAACAGGTCGTTAAGTGTCTGACCCAATTGTTGTTGTTTTTTTGGTATAATTAAATCCTCTAAACAATGCCTCGTTTCCCCTGCTCCGTTGTTCTTTACCTTTGCGCCACTTAAGCCTTCATCAGGTGTTCCAGCCTCCCACTTGACATCTAGCACAAACCCTGTAAAAGCTGTTTGTGGTTTGTATTTGTGACAATGACAAACGCATCCCACTCATGTGAAAAATAGTTCATTGCAGTCCACCTGAAACTACAAAAGCAACAATAGATTCAATGTTATTGAAGATATACTTTCAGTAGTAAACACTAAACTCTTGCCACCTCTAGGAAAGCTTGTCTGCAGCTCACCCTGACAGGCAGAAATAAACTGCAGGGAACTGTTAGTAAATTATATCCAGTAAAAATAACCAGGAGTGTAATTCTATCCTTTAATGAAAATCCAGTCCAAAGTACTCACGTCAGCTACACTTTGGTCTACTGTGTTCTCCCAGGTGGGGTCTGCATGCTTCTCATGTACAGTTTTACTCCCCTCCAGCTTATGGCCTCATGTCTCCAAAAGTTGGCAAATGTTATCCAAGTAGATGCCTACTTGACTATAAGCGTCACAATACCATCTCTGTGTTTTCTCCTGCAGTGCAGAACAAGCCTGGCTCTGTTCCCCTCCCTGTGCATTTAGCTAGCTGGGCACAGCCCTCTATAAACTTCCCTTCAGGTCAGGAGCTGCATAAGCTGCTCCCTTCTAGTACATACTTGCATCTACCCAGAGGTTAGGCTCAATGTCAAAGCCAATGACTGTTCCAAGAGCTGTGATGATAATACCTCCTGTGAAAGAGCACGTATTAGAATAATAATTTAAGATGCATCTTTAAAACCTGTTCCAACTTGATTTTTGGTCTCCGAAATGCAACTCGTGCTTTGAGCACTGCGCACAAACTCACAGATCTGGTGAGTGTGTATGCAGAGCACTGCCACAAACATGCACAAACACACTTGCTGCACAAATTTCACACAATTTGAAGAATGTGCCCCAGGGCAGGACAACATAGTGGAGTAGGAAGTGGGAATGGCAGTTTGGAAATGATGTGGAAACAATGGGGCAGCTCTGTGACTTGCATAAGGTGTAAACACTCACACAAAAACTGGTTTCAACAAAGGAAGACTTGCCTCTAACCTTTCGAGAGATTGGCGGAACCAGGAAATGTGGAAGGTTGTACTCACAGTTCATGTGTGTGTATGAGTGAGAAAGATTGTATGAAAGGGAAATACATTTACAGGCAATCTGCTTGCTAACAAGCTGGAATGAGTCTACAGAGGATTTTAGCTGAGTGAAATTAGGGCTGCGTGTGTGTGTGTGTGTGTGTGTGTGTGTGTGTGTGTGTGTGTGTGTGTGTGTGTGTGTGTGTGTGTGTGTGGAGATGAATGAGGCCTTTTAGATCACTCTGAATATGCGCGACAGACCTTGAGCTGCTGTAGCCTGAGCTTCTCATCCTCCATCTCTCTTCTGGCTTTGTCCTGCTCTTCCTGCAGTCGCCGCTTCTCCTGAAAAAAAAAAAAAATCAAAAGAAGGACGGAAATAAAAAAAAATTAAAAAAGAGAAGGTTGCCAACATATTGAGAATTTAAAAAGGGAGTGGGAGCAGGAGAGGTATTTTATTCAAATAAAGACAAAGGTGTATCGAAAAACTGATTACCAGACAAACATAAATGAGTTGATGTAAATAAATAAACAGAAACAAAAGAAGAGAAGAGACAGCAGAGAGTATGATATCGCTGGGGAAGAGTAAAACAAGGACACCCTGTCAACCTTTTGTCTTAAGGACACTGCCACCATTGACATTAGGTATACTTTATTTCCCATAATGCTCGAAGCACCCATCCCCATGGCAAACTGGTTTTGTTTTCGTGGGACTCTGGACACCCGGGCTCACCACACTGCACACTCAATCAATTATTTAAGAGTTACGGACAGCTCTGAGAGCACAGCTTAGTCTCATTACGCTCTCTTTCACTGTCTATGCAGATAAATGCAAGTCTGTGTGTGTGTGTGTGTGTGTGTGTGTGTGTGTGTGTGTGTGTGTGTGTGGACTCACAGCAATAGCTTCCAGTCGCTGTTTGTACTTATCTGCCTCATCCATCCTGGCACCTGTGACACAGCAAGAAAGGGTCGAAGGTTAGATATCAGAGGTTAAAAAAATAGAAGACAACTGCAACCTGAGATGGACACACACATACACGCGCACACACAACGTTAACAACGTGGTTTGGAAGAATGAAGACAAGCAATTCAGATGTCTGATATATCCTTAAAATCTTATCAAGCGTGATCTTTTGGTTTTTTTATGTCTTTGTGAGTGCAAAAGTGTCTGTCGTCTAAAGAGTGAAGAAGAGAATCAAACAGCATGTCTCCAAACTCCTGGAGTCCCATGCCTGCTGCATCAGAGGACATCAGAGGAAGCAGCTGTTGAATGGCGATGAGATCAGAGGCAGGATTTCAGCCTTTGCTATTTGTGAAGCGTGTAATTGAACAAGTATCACGTAGTATGAACCCTTATCTTCACAGCCGCTATGACCCACAGTCCTCACCGAAATTGTCTTCTGCCACACCCGCATTAAGCTTTTTTGTTGTCGTCATGCCACAGCCTTGGGCTAAAAAAAAAACACGAGCACAGGCAGTATTTGTTTTCCCCTGCAGCTGACACTAAATGGGACAATATTTGAGTTCCCCAAAACTCAGAGGTACATAAGAAAGCACTGAGTAGAGACATACATAGAAACCAGCTCACGGCAACTCAGTCATTAGTCAGCTCCTACCATCACAAGCTACAACTCTGCTTTAAGAGGAAAACCTTCCCTCCTAAAATAAAAAATAAAAAGTCAACTTCTCAGGCAAAAAACAACTTTTATTTTTGGCCCACATGTCATTCTGCCCTGGGTGGGTTCCATAAAAAAAAAAAAAAAAAAAAAAAAAGACTTTTAATGAACAGTATCTGACTAGGGAGAATCATCAGTGAAAACAGTGTTGTTGGAAATTAAAGGCTTTTACACAATGACAGCAACAATCTTCTCGTCATCGACAATTTTGGGTGGTGTGTTGGTAGTTGTGTCCTACAACAACAACAAAAAATGTCGCCATCGTGGCGGCCGAGATATCTCATTGGGAGAGACACGAGTAATGCAGGACCCAAAATTCCACACCAAATGACACACTGTCACAGCTATTGTCGCCAAACGGCATCACAGTGCTTTGAAGCGCAAAATATTGTGTGTGCACTACCCACCACGCACACACACACACACACACACACACACACACACACACACACACACACACACACACACTTTCTAGATGCATAACCTGCAAAATCTCATAAGCACAGTAAGGACACCAACATGAAAAAAATATTTTGTGACACTAGCTTTACACCAAAATACAACTACACACTGACAGAAAATGCTTTGACACACCAACCCTTGGCCACATTACTCATTTCTCCTAAAACGCCCTTCCCATCCTGACACGCACTCTGCAAATTAGGTCTCTCATTCCTCCCTATAAGGCAACTCAGTAGAGCTTATGCCATTGTTCCTCTCCTACAATATAGTCACACCTCAGGCGGTGTTAGTTAACTTGGTGAGAAACTTCATCCTCCCAACACCTGAAGAATTACTTTTGGCAGCCTCCAGGTGTGGGGTAGGTGGTGGGGGCCACAGGGGAAAAAGGTCCCACGTAAAATAGCGTGAAAATCTAGGTGTACTTTGTGTGAAGGCGAAAAAAGATAAGATTGGCAGAAAAAGAAGGAAGGAGGAAAATGTTGATGGGGGAACAAACTCTCGTGCCTTTCATTGCACTCCGAAAAACTGAGGGTGCGAGACAAAGAGGAAGGATCAGCACAAAGACATATGAGAGTATATATCCATACACAGTATATGGAAAGACGTGAGATAATGCAAACTTCAAGAGCAACAGGGGTAGAAAGAGACAAAATCTTATTGTGGTGGGATTTTGAATGACTGGAGGTGCATTGACAGCTTACAGTATAAGCCTCCGTAGGGAGTGGAGGCTTGTGTCTCATCAGGGCTCCAGGAGAGCGCCTAGAATAGCAGCCAGAGATAAACAAGCAAACACAAACAGAGGCTTTGATGAGGAGGTATTGAGGAGCTCCCCGTAGACACACACTGACTTCGATAATTAGACATGATCCAGGAGGGTAGAGAAGGAAAGGCTGACAAAGTCAAAAAGTTAAGAGACTTAGAGAGAGAAGATGAAAGGGGAATGGGGGGGACATGAAATGTAGCACTTGCTGGGAGTTTCAGACCCCCTACTGTCCACAAAACGCGAATGACCTGTTACACAAAAAAAAGAGCGAATGTTTTACAGGACAGGCAGGAAACAAAGAGATTGTAGATTAAATCTATTCTGTTTCCCATAAGACCTTGATCATGATCAGGCAAACTCCACCTGAGGTGTTCCCAGCTAGTCCAAAGACCTATTTTGAAGTCTTGGATAGAGGTCAATATATTCAGTATTTAAATATGGTTTTCAGCCCGCTGCAGGATTAGAAAGCTCTGGTGTAGACAATTTTAAAATGCATCCGTCAAGCCAAGTCAGTTTTGTTAATACAGCCTCAAGTTACAAATACTGCACTGTAAATAATGACAGATTCCCATCAGACAAAACTCCAAAAATCCTCTTCAATGGGGCAAAAAAGGAGGAGCAACAGAAGAAGGACCCTTCTTCAAAGACTGGCAGACATGCAATAGATGCCACACAATAGTTTGAAATGGAAAATTACAATATTGGAAAAATCACAATGACAATTAGGGATGGGTCATGATTTTTAAATATTGAAAGTCATTAAAATATAAAAAAAAATTCTATTAATAATCCTGTCTATCATTCTTCCTTATTTCCCGTTTTTACCGGCCCCAGTTGTAATGCGTTACTACCATCAGAAGGTGGCGGTAATTGCCCTAAAAGCTGTCTGCCAGCCAACCATTAAACAACATAAGGAGAAGCAGAACATGTTGCTACCAGACTCTGGAGCTTTGCAGGTAAAACTGTGTAGCGCTGTGAGCTCGGATGCTCACGATGCTCACAGCAGAAACATGCAAAGACGACTACAGCCGACAAAAAGATTATTTTCAGAACTTCTTCAAAGCACTGACATTAGAGTGACGCACCAATCAGACGAAGCATCCACTGTCAATGGCCAGACAAAGGGAGCCTACAAACAATGGCCATCGTCTCAAAGATTAAACTAAAGACATGCTTCTCATAAGCTCTGTCCAAGGCGACAGTTTTAGAAGTTGGATGTTTTTTGTTGAGCCCAAAAAGCTCAATTGATGGTTGAATAGTTCAGAGTGAATTTCAAATAGTAATTTTTCTTAAAATGCCTATCCCTAATGACAATACTGTAGATACCATAAATCACACACGATTCCCTATAAATAAATTATGTTCTTTATTGGGCAGTTTCTACATCATAAAACCAATTAGAAGCTTCATTAATGTGAATTTTTTAATTTAACCCTGAATCCTTTCATCTTAACTGTGAATTTTCACACAACTCCCACGATCATCTTGTGGCATTCAGAGTGCTGCAACACACAAATGTGCTGTGACTGAACAGAAACTGTACTGCACCATTGCCTCTGTTAATTCACTCTATATCCGATATATCCAAGAACCAGACAGCAGTTGTCATAAACTAATTAGACACATTGCCATGAAAGTAGCTGAGCTGTTACAGCATTTAATTAGACATCAGTTCACCTGTAACACCTGTTGTATGTTGGCGCGCGCGCACACACACACACACACACACACACACACACACACTTTATATATCCCAGTCTTTCACCCTCTGTTTCACCCCCCTCCATTCACACTTTGTCACACAATTGACTGAAGGAACAATGGGCAAATACAAAAGAAAAGAGCAGAGGCAGGAGAAATGTTGGCCTCAATGGAAGAGAAAACTACACTGTATATCAGTATTGCAGTGATGAGTAAAAATGTTGATTTGCCGGAGTCAGAAAAGCACAGGTGTTTCTGATATCATTCCACAGCAGCTCTGTTCTGTTGACGTGTACCTGTAAGCAGCAGCAGTGTGGCAGCGGGTCAACATGCACAGAACCGGGACCCTGAAACTGAAGTAGCTTAATGGAACTTGGACATTGTTAATTTTATGATTCACACCTGTGCCTCCCCCAATGTCACATGATGAAATTAAGGCTCGGTGATATCGACCAAAAGTCACATTCTGATATATTTTGGATGAATTGCGACACACGATCTCTGTATTTTCTACAAAGAGGGCTAAATGTAAATTTGCAAGTCAAAGCCAATATGAAATGTCACAAGCATTTTTATTCAAACAGATTGCGATGTAAAAAAAAAAAAAAAAAATTCAAATACAGGGTTTCCTTCCCTGTTTGAAAATATACAGCTGCAATTCATGTAAATGAAAAATATATATTAAAAAAAAAGTCTATATTGAATATAAATTGGTCAAGAATAGGCTTCAGTTGTTTCCAACATCAAACAGAGTGGCTTGCTGTGCTCAGATAATGGTCTCATTTCCAGTTTCAGGCATGTGTGTGTTACTGGTAGCTTGTTGCTGCTCTATTCTTCATCACAGTGGCTAATTACCCACTGGACATTTAAACTAGTTCTGCTCGCACACTCGCAGCTCTTGCCTTTTAGCAGCTTTCTCTCTGATGCCACAGTTGTTACCTTACCTTAGCCGTTAGCGATGGCTCCTCTCTCTCTCACTGTCCTGCTCTCTCCTGCATAGTTATCCCTCCACCCCCTTTTGTAATAATGGTACATGTACCGAATGTAGTTTATTAGCAGTGATGGAAGCACGGCTCCTCATAAAAAAAAAAAAGCTGATCGTTAACTGCTACAGCACCAAGGAGCAAGGTTTTGGACTCTCCTCTCACCGCAAATAATTTGCATTTCCCACGCATGACTTAGTTCTTCATTCATAACTTCTGTGTATAAATCCATAAAACTAAATAGGGTCTAAATGATGGGTAGAAATTATATTTATTTATGATAGAACATACAAACCGAGTCAAAATGTCAACACTGGAAAAAGGCCTTTCTTGGGCAAACGAAGAGTCGATAATTTTGATAAAAGACTGATTATTTAAGTCCACTATCAAGGACAAATGCAGGTTTCAGCTTCTAAATGTAAACATTTACAGATCTATACCGTACTGTAGTTTTCGGTCACATTAACCCAATGCGCCTTTTTCAGATATTAATTAAACTAAATGATCAGTTGATGTAAGGCTGTGACCAATAATCATTCTTATGACTGACTAATCATTCTAAATTATTCTATTACTGCTGTGATCAACTAAATGTGACATGTTGCACTTCAAAGCACAGAGATTTAGTTTACAACTCCATAACACACAAAAAAAAGCAGTAATCCCTCTCAATTAAGAATCTGCAGCTTGGAAATGTTGCATTTCTGCTTGAAAAATGACTTGATTCCAAATTGAAAATAGTTGCTAATTCAGTTTCTTTTGAGTGACTAATCAGGTAATTGATGTTTCAGCTCTAAATTGATTAACTGGAAATAATAGGCAGATTAACTGAAAATAATTACGAGCAGCCCTGTTGCATGTAAGGATTAGTGCTGTGTTCAGTGGAAGGCCAAGAAAGTCCAGCTGCTTCTCAGTCATTCAAGTCTCACTGCAAACTGTCAGCAGGGTTTCTTTACAAACATTCCTCCTGCCCTGGTGCACAAGAATGTTGTGCATATTTGCCTTCGGTGTATGTGTGCATGTTTATATAACAATGTATATTTGTCTAGTAGAGTGTCGTGAAGTCTATATGCCAAGTGCCAATGTAGTGACATTAGCTCTATGGGAACAGACGGAAGAACAGTAGGGAGTCTGGAAAGAAAATTATAAGAATAATTTAGCATCACAGCTCACAGTTCATGGCTTTCTCTGACACACACTCACAAGCAATGGACTGTACATCAAAATGAAAATTAAGAAGAGTTATGATTCCAACAAAGGAAGACACTGCAGTGTTTTATTTTGTAAATAAAAAGACCAGAATAACTACAACAAACACGAACTATTTTGGTGTTCAGCTAAATTCAAGTCTCAGCGTCAATGTAAAGAAAAGTCTTTTCAGCCTGAGCACATAACACAGAAGCCAAAGCATTACCATTTCATTTTTTGTGGGCTTAAAAATAAGGTCTCTGGAAAGACTGTGAGAGAGGTAATCAGTACAATCAGTGTTAGCTGATAGGCAGCACTTACATACCGCCGAGGCTTCATGTTGCACTGCATTAGCTGGTTTATAGAATGGTAGTGGTGTTCACTTTCTTCAAATACAGCTGGGCAATATGGACAAATTCAATTATCAACATAGTTTTGACAAAAAACCTCAATATCAATAGTGCAACAATATGGTAGGGATGAGGAATGGTGCTTTCACAAAATATTTATAAAATTTTAGTAAATACCCTTTAATGATGTGGCTGTAATATGAAGGCAAATAATAGAACAACCACAACAGTCACTTCACTGTTATGCAGCTTTTAAAACCAGGAAAAGACTAAATTTAAGCCATACAACAATGTTGCAATATCCAAAATCTAAGACAATATCTAGTCTCATATCAGGAGATAATATCGATATATTGTCCAACCCTATATCTTCGAGACATGAAATGTAGATAAACTGTCAGTGCACTGATGACGAGAATCTGAAGGATATTTTCAGGGTCCGCTAGTTTCTTAGACAAACATAATACTTGCCTAAAACCATGAACATGAGAGCACACGTGACCAGGCAGGTAAGAGTACCGGGTCACTGACTGTGACTTCACGGGGATGGACACAAGCTGCAGTGGAGCATGAAAACTGAACTTTCGGCCATGAGACGCTAACAAGACAGCGACACAGGGCACCTCTCAGTTCCAGCATCGCTAGACTGTGATAAATTATTGACAAAACCTCTCTGATGTACAATCAGCTTGAAGGAAGGGAGACATTATATGCTAAATATAATAGAAACAAAGTAAAGGACAGTAGACAAAAGGCTTATTGAGAAGCAACAGTCTCCTAAACCTGTAAATACTGGCCACTGGGTACACAACATACAGCAAGTTGCTAAAAAGGCTTCAGTGGGTGGAGGGAGTCATTAAAAGGCCCCCCCAGTGACATTTTGTTTTTGTGTGATGATGCAATTACACTGCTGGCCAGCCTGTTTTTTTTGTCCATTTCTTGGAGATATGGAGGGAATGACGTGGGAGATTATCAGAAAAACAGAGAGTGAGCAGACAGTGGGAAGCTGGTAATAATAATAATTATATACTAAAAGCTGAGTTCTGAAATTGATAGTTTTATTCATTTACAACACCTGTATTAGTGATTCTACATTGCAATCAACTTTGCTTTGAAGTGTAGTTCATCTGCTTAAGGCTCATTTACAATGTTGGTTCTGCATGTCCCATTATGCTGCCTCTATTCTACATTGCTGGAGTTCTTTCCAGCCTTGAGGAGCGGAGTACTTGATAGAAGCATTTACACCGCAGAACTGAAAAGACTGAAAGAAGATAGGAGCAGAAAAGTTGAAGTTTTTTTTATTTTATTTTTATTTTAGCAATGCTATTTAGACTGAGACAGACAAAGTATTCCAAGGCCACTGTAAATTGAAAATATCCTTCCACCCGTGTGTTTGGAAACAGGAAGGGCACAAGCATCATCCTCCAGATTAGCGACAGAACAAGCAATCTCATCAACCCTGATCTCTGAACCCGCGCATCCTCTGCTGTCGTCACTGGCCGTAGCTCAGGAAGAGCCTGACTTCAACAGCCAGCAAGCTAACTGTAAAACAAATTCCTGGATAGAACTTCAATCGGACACAGGGGGAATTAAAGAGGCAATTACTCTCCGGTTTGAGGGATGAACAGAGCGAATTGTTGTAAAGTGCTTTTTCATCAGCTATTGATTTTCAGTTGCTTTACAGACTTTGCAGCAGAAACCGCATTATTGGAGATGGATATCCTGCGTAGTTGATAGAAATAAATCTGACATAGTGGGAGAGAGAGTTTTTGTGTGTAATGTGAGTGTATTGTACACGTGTGGGTGGTATGGGTGGAATTTGTGTGTCTTGGATGGTGCTACTGCAACAACACACGGCCAAGTTCCAATGATTGACAGTCCGGGTCGGGGGAATGAAAACACTGCATTCCACTGCTGTGTGTGTGTGTGTGTGTGTGTGTGTGTGTGTGTGTGTGTGTGTGTGTGTGTGTGTGTGTGTGTGTGTGTGTGTGTGTATGTTGGAAAAACTGATAGGTTACTGTGAGATGCGTGTGTGCCTCCTACGTCACAGAGCCAACAGTTTGGTGGACTTTGGAGCATGCTGGGGATTATCAAAATCAATAACATATATCACAGTTACTCCAAGTCATTTATCGCCGCTGCACTTCATGGGCACGACAGTCCTACTGCGTTCAGACAGAAACGCTACGCAAGATGCTAGACGTAACGCAGAGGCTCAAACAATGCGTGCATTTTAAAGCACAGAGAAAGCCATTAACCTACCAATCCCATATTTATCAGTGTACAAACTCCACAGATATGTACGATATGATCACAAAGGAACGTAAGCACTTGAGCGCATCAAAGGCATCACTGTAAGGGAGTATCAAAATAAATCTTCCAACAGGTCCTGCTGTTAAGAGGTGAAACTCAAGTTTAATGCACTGACAATCTGACTAAACAATGTTGAGAGAAGAGACAGTGATGAAACAACAGCACCTCAAAGCAGCAAATTCTCTTTGCTCTCATTTTGTCTCTTAAGTCATACAGATATAAAAAGGATTGAGGGGGGATCAGTGGTGTTCTCAGTTATCACACACGCCCACACACACACACGCCCACACACGCCACACACACACACACACACACACACACACACACACACACACACACACACACACACACACACACACACACACAATAGAGTCTCTGTTCAGCAAGAGGGAGGTTGGTCTTTGCCGGGCTCTGTCCACAATATCCTTCTGCAGGAGCTCTTATAAACAAAGCACACACCCGCAGCACTCCATCTGATCTCTGTTTGTGCTGATTCAGAAACTAATGCGACCTGGATGTTTCAAGGTTTAACTGTCAGTTCTGTTGGGATTTTCTCTGGTCCTTTTCACACCTGTTGTTCAGTCCATTCAGTCTGAACCGGGGGGAGATTCAGGCCTGGTATGTTCAACCCGACAAATTACAAAGAAACCAAAAGGTGGAGACATGAAGACAAACGCCAGATGACGGCAATGACAGACATATTTTAGGGTATATTCTTGACAATAATGCTAAAAAATATTAACTTAGAAAACAGTTCTCACAAAAAGATGTGATAGATTTATATATCGGCATAAATGTAAAAGTTTGTGTTATAATATTCATTGAAAACTAACATAGATTACATAGGTTGTTGTACATCTGATGTTTTGTAACCAAATCACTTCCAGACAACTGAAGTCCATTCCCTTTTTGGAACCAACTCCTCTACAGTGGAGCCGCTTTTCAGCCAAGATTGTTATTGCCGTGTGTAAATTATGCATGTAACAAACATCACAACATGAATTCTAAAAATCAACCAATATTGTCATGAACGATTCAATATGACACATCTTTGCTGACAGATAACTGATTCATTTGTCAGTTTAGCAGACAGTCATCCCACATAAGTACTTCATGTGGCTGTAGTGACTGACAGCAGGTCACGCTGCATTCCCCTACACTCCTACGATGTGTTTATCCTCGCTCACATCACAAATAGCTCACAAAGTGCAGTAATTGCTCATTATGAACTAAACACCATCTTGTATCTTCCATACCTGGTTTTCCGCACTGTGCCTACTGACATAGTCTTTGCTGTCGAACCAAAGTTTGTGCAGCCATTATGTTTTCAGACAAACACACAGATGGCTGAAATAAGTCTAAATGCTGTATATGGCTACATACTGCTTGATACTGCCCTCTGAGTGGCTCCCAATATGGGCAAACTTCTGATCACTAGCTGTGTCAAAAACGCCATCTGCCTCGCAAGTTTAAAATATTAAGTCCAGGAGGATTTGGGGTGAGAAAATCAGTTCCACAGCCATTAAGATGAGCAACAAATCAGAAGCGACAGCATGGTGAAGCCTTTGTAAAAACCTTGTCATCCACTCATCAAATCAGCAGAGGGGCTGCAGAGATTAGCACGGTCATCCGGAACATACATATGCATGGCAAAGCTGAAGAATAACGCGCTATGCAGCGTGCATGAGTCATCTTGGCTCACTGAGTATGATTAACACGTAGGATTATCTTTTTAATCCGAATGTGAAGAAGTGAGATTGTTGCACTGGTGCAACTGGACGCAGTTCTGAGAATGGTTCAGTTTTAGAAGTGTGAACACGGAGCATAAATTCAGACAGCAGTTCCAACTATTATGAAGGTTGTTTCCGGTTGTATTTCTAAATGAGAAGCTACCCAAGGAGTGTTCAATGCCTTAATAACTCTTTTCCTAATTAACCAGAACTTAATTCTGAAGGATTATAAACTTCATGACTCTGATTAAACTGCAATTAAAATTGAACAAAGTCAGTTGTTAAATACTTTGGTTTCGTGTAATACAACAGTGTAACACAGTTAATGCCTTAAAAATCACTTTGCATATACTGTATTTAATGTTTTTTCCATGTCACTATACAGAACATACAGTATGGTTAAGAATTCAACCATTTTGCCTGGCTGAGGTGTAACCCTTCGAAATTATGTTTACAAAATTCCAAACATACTAACATGAAAGCGCTGGATAATTTTTGGTTTGCCACCCAGCCTTTTGTTTACATGAAGATTCAATCATGAACTCACATGACTTCAGGACATTGGACAATGGGTTATCATCTGTTGCCCCTTACACTGTAAGACAGTTAATCACTGAGCTTCCAGTGTTTTGGTATTCACAAAATCCTTCTTTCGGCAGCTTTATCTCCAAAAACACGGTGCACAGATAGTTGAGACACGTATTAGTGTTTATGATAAGAGGGGGAAACTGTGTTTTAACCCTGAGGTGGAATGCACAGAGTGTGTGGTGTTACACTCTGCAGAGGAGTGAGGATTATAGGCTATCTGAGGGTTCATGGGAAACACAGAAAAAGGGTAACGTTTCGATTAGCCACTAACTGATTGTCATTATAACCATTAGAGCCGTTTACAGTGAATTTAGTACATAGGCAAGTGTCATCCAAGACATGTATATTGCACTTTAAGTCTCAAGAAGTTTACATGTACCTGTAATTTGAAGCTATCTCAGTCCTCATAACCTGCCTCATCTAACTCACAGAAAACAAATCATGAGAAGTACATGGATAAAGCTTTAGGAGTGGGAAATGTGAGGGGAGACTGAAAGACAAGAACAAGAGACAGATAAGACACAGGCATCCTGCAAGGAACCAGAGAGGTTAAGACGAGTGAGAGAACAAGACCTTGAGGAAGTGATGTGAAGAGGGGGCTCAGAGCTTGAGACACCTGCTCTGACAAGTCCTGACAAGACACTTGAGGCTGTGACACAACATAAACAATCTATCAGCACACATCAAATTCTCACCGACACATTTCGCAATGTGCCCATCTCCATTTTATCAGTACAGCTCAGACACATACACAGAGGTTTTATAAGCATTTAAGTGTCACAGTAATTGTTCCTACAATGGTGCACCCACAGTTAAAACATGCCATTTTCTGAAAAGGAAAAAAAGTGATAACAATGTTTTGGAATTTCACAATCAAGTCATGAATTATCAAATACGTGCTGCTCCCTTGTCTCCATTTAGTACAGTGTACTACCTAACTTAGCTTTAAACAGAGTGCCTGAAAAAGTCACACAACTTTAGAAATGCCCGTGCACTGTAATGTTTTTGTCAAACGGAAATTATTGTTCAATACATGAACAGAAAATTGTTACAATTTGGACTACTGCGTACTAGCTGAAGTAATAATTCAACATTTTCTGTTCCAGTTATTTCAATACAGGAATATGTAGTTTATCTTTGTTGGGGAAATATAATAAACCTTTTTGTTTGAAATGTCATTAATTTAGCATGGAGATAACTGGCAGATTAATCGATCGTAAAAAAAAATAACGTTTCTTCACTGTGGACCAGGTGTGACAGCGAAGCATCAACAAGGTTTACATAGACTCAGTTTGTCCTTTTCATGAAAAAAGAAACACTTTTAAGGCATGGTGCAAAACCAAAATGTCACCGAAATAAGGGAAGTGACCTTTTTTTAAACCAAAAGAGCCCCCGTCTCATCTACTTACTGTTGCATATTGTCAGCATGGATCTTCATTTAAACTGCTGGCTGTGGGTTATTTGTTCCTGCAGCTCTGTGGTTTAATCATTTACCACGCTGTCCATTAGGAGGATGCTCTACTGTGTTAACGGAAAGCAGGGTTAGACAGGTGGTGTTCCTACAGTGCAACGGAATACAATAAACAATACCTGTGAACTCAATCTAAATTGAAAACTGATCATTTTAAAAATGTCGAGCTTGGCGGTTATGTTAATGCAGATTGGCTGGTGACTTCATTTATTCACAAGTTAGCACACGATAGTGTGGGAGCAGAACTGATGAGCCACAGTGGAACTCATTCATGGTGATTCTTATCAATGATTTGACCTCGTTTTCATAAAGTTATTTTAGGATTTTCTACTAATGAATTTTCTGACTCTTGATGTACTCACAAGCAGACTATTCTTGTTGGTTACTGTTCTCTTTACACTTCGAGTAAGAGTGTGCAGGACATGCATTGGCTTGCTTCAGTGACTCGTCTGTCTGTGTGTGCAGGATTAGTGTGTGTGTGTGTGTGTGTGTGTGTGTGTGTGTGTGTGTGTGTGTGTGTGTGTGTGTGAAACAGGTTTGGAGAGGAATGTAGGACTGGTGTAATCCGGTCTCGGTTCATTTTCGCTATTGTCATTGAGTCAAAAGCCTGTAGGCCTGATGTGCCGTTGGGCCTCGTAGCTCAGTCACAATTGCACACATATTCTCACATAACACACAGCAGCCCGCAACCTATTTAAACAACGCCAGGACAACGCAGCACAAAAACAATCTGTAGGTACAATAGACCTGACTCTCAACAAACTCATTAACACCTACATTTCTTGCTTTAAAATAACTTTAAGATACAACAATCATTCACTATCAGCTGACCTTGCAATGTCGAACCAAAGTGATTGTTTAAATCTACTCTAAAGTCACCTTGTAAATGTCTAGCCGCACAATGTAATGTTTAACTTCCCTCCTTCCACATTATCATTGTGGACAAGCAAACACAATTCCAGCCAATCATTACAGACAACACACTGATCCTTCAACCCACAGCTGTTAACACTCTCTGAGGTTACAGATGATGAAGGAGGAATTCACACCAAGAACTTGTAAAACATAAATGTAAGAAAGGTTGACTACACCATGACAACTAATTTAAGTACCAAAATTATATAAGATATATCTGCTTCCAAAGCCAATTGTACCGGGGTTAAAGGTCTTAGATGGTTTACACAACACCTCTGTCAACATCACTTAACCAATCACCATGGATGAATCAGGGTCAACAGGCTGGTACAGAGGAATGCCTCCGTTGTCTACACCAACAGATAGTGCTCTTCATGTGTTGGTCAATACACCAAGGTAATAAACAAATGTTGGAGAAGATAGACTCCCTTATACACAATAATTTTTTTATGTAGAAATAGTTAAAAGTCTCATGTGACAAGCTGTGTGACTGGTTGCACCGATTAATGGATATCAAACAAAAGAAGAGGGGGAATAAACACGTCAGCATACTTCAAGATAACTAGGCATGACGCAGTCATTTCTTAAACCATCCAAAAAATGGCTGGCTACATTGTTAAAAAATAAATATCGAGGGTATTATTATACATGGTAAAAGGAGATTATAGCAACTTGTTCCTTAAGTAGCTCAAAATCCTGTGATCCTCTGTCAGTCTGAACAGTCCACGTATTTAAGATGGGAAGGGTTCTGAATAGGCCCCTTCCTAGGTATTGCTGATTTATATAATCAGACTTGAGAGAAAACCACCTAGTAGTCACAGCAAACAGTGGTAAGCACTGCAGCAAGAGGTGGACTATTTTTGTTTAACTGAATGCAAAGAAAAAGCATGCCTGAAAACAGCACAAGAAACTAAGAAACTCCAAGCCTCTTCTGAGGATGAAAAGAATGTTCATATTCTATATGCGACATGAATTTCTGCCAGAACGCAGACCAAAACCCTTTAGCCGTAAATCGGCTCATTTCAGTGTGGGATGCAGATTTGTGACTGGCATTTTATGCAGGTGTGGTTCTTCAAAATTAGTTGTGAATTGGCAACGATGAGCCATATTTTAAATAATTGACAAGACAACAACATCACACATTAGCTGGAGCTTTGGAAAGCTGCCTAGACAGCTTTCTGGCACCGTCTAAATTTTGAGAACACTATAATTTCTGCAAATGGAGATATAGGCACAACAAACAACGAGCACCAAATTTCCACATTCATTAATGTTTAGTTGTGTTAAATTTTGGGTATGCAAGTTAAAGCGTATCCTATTCTTAATGTGCACCTATGCACTGCTAGCATTTAAAATAGTCAGCTACACTTCAGTTAAAGCGATATCTTTCAGGTTAGCGCTTGCATAACAGTGTGCAGCAGTGTGATCCTTCTGTTACCTTTGTGCTGTACTTGATGGCCAACCCGTAACCTAGTAACGCAACCATGTGTATTTGTTGTTGTTTGACGTCTTTAAATTGCATTATTTATGTTATCTCCTTTGTTTCATTCACACAGAAATCGAAACACCAAACTGTCCTCGTGTTTGAATCAGACCTGCAGCTCCTGACCACCTTCATTATCCTTGATTACCTCAGTTTTTTTCAATTTATCTGTTAATCATTTGGTCTGTGAAATGTCAGAAAATTATCAATATTGCAAAAAACCCTTGCCACATCATCAATCACTTGTTTTGTTTCTCCGTTTACTATCACATGCATAAAAGCAGCAAATCCTCACAACTGAGAAGCTGGAATCCCACAATGTTTTGCATTCTTGCTCATAAAATTGCTTCACTAATTTATAGATTAGCAGAAATTGGAGATTATTTTGTTTTAGATTAATAATTTCTGTTGGATGTTGATCCGAATAGGCAGACTAAATTAAACAGTGGCTTTCTAAATTTGTTTTGCGTAATACTTATACAAATTATAATTATTTTAATCAAGTTTCCTCTTGATATATAATATGTAAAAGCTACTAAGAACAGGGAACAGTTTAATGGAAACAGCAATCTGAGAGTAGAATTTAAAAATAGATTAATTACAGAGGTGTTGTTAAATGCAGTGAAGCTAAGAACTAAAAAATAATGCTGTCAGATGGCTCGGGGCTTTCTGGAAGTTATCTCCTTAGAACCATAACACATTACTTAACTGTCTAATCCTTGTCTGCTTGATGAATAAATTGTTGGTGGTGACAAAAGAAAGGCATGTGTAAGACACAGACAGAGTAAACTGAAGATAGTAAATGTTGTTCTGTCCTCCTCCTGCCCTTACCAACTGCCAGCCAGGATTTCTGAGACTCTAAATCAACAGATTATTGCAAATGAAAGGAATACCAAACGCACACAAAGATGCACACACAATGATTTAAAGAGCGCTGGCGGAAAACCTGCCATCTGTGCCTAAACACGACACAAGGGATGAAACTCTCACTACAGTTCAGTTGAGTTTGGGGCATGGCAGGAATCTCAGGCATGTTGTCACTGACATGGTGACATAATGTAGAAACATGCTGGAGGTCAGGTGAGCTCTCCGGGAAGTGAGCTGATATGTCTCTATTTCAACATTTCCCAATACTGAAAATTAGCTAATCACACATTATATTAACACTGACTGCAATACTCTGAGATTAATCTACCTAAAGGGGCTTTCTACCCATTTTAGTACATCAGTTTATCCATTATGTGGACAAAAAACAGTTGTATTAGCATTTTCACTAGCTCTGACAAGTTCTTTACAGTGTGAAGAAAAAAAAATGGGTGATATTATCAGGGTTATCCTAACCAGGGTAAAAAGAGATTTTTAACAGAAAGCCTTTGTCAAAAACTGTGCTTCACATTTTGTCAAACAGGGAGTATGAAAGAATGAAAACAGGGTTTCCTTCCCATGTTTCCCAATTTTAAGCAAGTGCAATACTGAATTGGTGAGGATTGCAACTGCGGTGTAGGTAGGCTCTTCCAATGACCATTACCGAACAAACTTATAGTGGGAATAGGAAAAACAGAGTTGCAGAATATTCCAACTTTAGTTGCATTGCCAAAGTCTCACCAAAGACTCCATGAACCGTGATTGTGAGTTTTCACAGCAGTTTGTGCCAAAGTTGTTTCCTTGGGAACAAATTTGAATGATGAGATCTCTCTGCCACTACAAGAAAAAGAAACTAGAAGGACAGTCTCACGGTTGTATGCCTCCACCAACCAGTCAGCTTGCAGTTTACATTCATGTCTCTCCAGACTTATATAATGTAGAAGTGAAGACTCTGAGAGAATCCTTATACGTGTTTACATGCTTGGCCATATGCTTCAAATATGGATGTTTCTGCAAAGGAACTACAAAGTCTAAAACACAGATGCGTCACACATACCTTCAACCAGACAGCACAGAAGATCTATAAAATCATTGCAGTTTCAAGATGGACACCAAAAATCTGTATCTGAAAAAATGTGAAACAAGGTCACAATCTTCCCTTCTCTTCCTGAGTTATGGTGCTGATTGGCCAGAAAAAAAATGCTGCAGACATTGTGATGTCACATTGAAATTGACCTTTTGGATATGAAATGTCTTCACTTCATTTTTTTTTATTTTTTTTTTATTTTTTTTATCCTTTTAGACATTTGCAGCTCAATTTTGGAGTTATGGCCACAAATGTGTTTTTTGTAAGGTCACAGTGCCCTTTGACCTTTGGCAACCAAAGTCGATTTCAGTCCAAAGGAATGTTTGAGAAATTTCCTCTAGGCATTCATGAGATATCACATGGGGCAGAACAACCTGAAAAACACAACGCCTCCAGCCACAGCTGTCGCCAGAGCGGAGGCACAAAAACTTACACAGCTATATGTGGCCATTAGCTTAGTCATCTATTGTTTCCAGCTGAACCTTATTTGTGCATCCTCTGCCATCGGAGCCAAATAATAACCATTATAATAACATGAAGCAAGGTGTGCTTGTGCACTCTGCACGCAGACACAAAAAGAGCAGTCGCAACATCACATAAAGTGCAAGGTACAACTCTAAAACTTTATAACACAATGTGCATCATTAGTCAGGCAACGCTCCACAGCACAAACTTTAAATGAAGAAAACAAAAATCCCCCCATGTAAATGGTGAGCTGAAATATGAAAATGTACCAACAATAACAGAGTTGGGTTTCTGGTTACAATGCCATACAAAGGGGCAAAGAGATGTGTATGAATCCAATATCACTTAAACTGAGGATGGTCAAACAGAGAGATATGCTGCAGGCGATGTGACCGAGTAATTTCCCTCCTGCTGAAAATTCATCCATCACCCAGTTTGCCAGGCAAAGAAGTGGTGGATTTCATCACTCCCAGCTACTCTTTTGTCTCCTCCCCTTTATCTGTCTGCTTTTTAATCTCCCTCTGCCTTGTCAGAGTCTGACTCTCTCCTGCTCTTTTCAGCAAGATTTGAAAAGATAACACTCTTGCTGATTGGTGGTGCTGACGACCACACAGTTTCTCATGCTCTTTTATCTGTCTTTAGCTGCTATCTCACCACTCTACCCCTCTCTCTTCCTCTTTGTACTTTTCGGTAGATTTCTGCAGATTCATATCAAAACTAAACTGCTTTGCAAGTGACAAGCCCATCAACCTGGGCTCTACGCTGTATTTTTTTATGCATCAAAGACAAAACTTTTCAGCTGAACATTAACAAACAGGCCACCAGAAGATACATTACTTTTTGTTTTCCTATGCATAAAGAAAAAAAAGAGAAAAGAAAACTTTTTGATGATAGCCAGAATGCCACAAATACTTCCAACACCCTGGTCAAAAACAGAGTTCAAAAAGATTAAATGCATTTTTCACGCTGAAATACTTCAAAGTTCAAAAACTGGAGTAGATACATGTGCCGTCTGCCTAATCACAGTAAACATTAGTGAGCTTCATGAGTAATTAAGGCAAAAAGTGTCACTGCAGAAGAACAGAAGAACAGAAAATGAGGTCAGACAGCTAGAAATGCGACAGCAGCGTGACAGAGTGAAACTTGGTCTTGCTCGTCATTTTAGTCTAAATCTGATCCCACTGTAACAGAATGACAAATCAGTCCCATACAGACATCGAGCTGATATATAAAAAAAAACCGCAGCAGAGTACTTGCAAAACTGCCCAGATCAATTACAGTTGACACAAACAATTTACAGCATGTCAGTCTTGGCAGTTTTGTTATACATCCTTGGATGGAGGATCATACAACAGGTTTGTCTGAAGGTGACAACAGCTAACTGACCAAATCGAGGCTCTTTTTTACTCAGACATAAAACAGCAGTGCTCATCTGGAATCAGCTGGCCTCTTTGCCTACTGTCACACTTCCATTTCTACGAGCTCATTTATGTGCAACTCCTGTTTGGAACCTGTGACGTAAGCATGCTTGTTAATAAACTCTTTCCTGAAAACCAAACTAAGCCAGAGCTGAGTACCACCCGCTGGATTCAGCCCTCAATGCCTTCTATTCCTTCAGGCTGACGGAAGATGAGCCATGTCTGGAGCTCCTGCTGGGAGATATCTGCTTGCAAAGCAGCATGCACAGCTGCATGCTAAAGCGCATTTGTTTGGTGGGTTACAAGTTAGAAACTGACTAGTCAACATCAAACTCTTGACACAGATCGAGCGTGGCTGTGGCTAAAAAGTGATGAAGCAACTGTGTGTGTTTTGCACTGAGAGGGTGAGTCACATAGAACAGTCAGAAAAACAAAAGTGCGGTTAATTTGATGAAATCCTCATTTGCATGCAGCATGTATGCGTGTCGGAGGTGAGATGCAGCTGCAGAAGTAGCTACAAAAGTGTCGAAAGATAAAGTCTCTATCTGAAAGCACTCTCGTAAAACTGCTGTAAATGCCTTGCAGACTTGAAGTTTTTGGACTTAACTACTCATAAAAGTCAACAGCAGAAAACCGCTGAGCCAGCAAGTTTTACTGACACTTAAAACACACAGGTTGCTGTACACACATTGTGACAAAATCTTGATTATTTTAACAACGGCAAGGCGGTGACTTTAATTGTGCAATGAAATTATTGTATGTGGTGGTGCTAAATTTATTCATAGTGTATTTGGGTCATATTTTAAGATGCCAAGAGATGTCAGAAAATAACAATAAGTGACTTCTGAGCAGCCAAACTATTTCAAAACACCTCTGGTGGATATATGTCATTAGTTTGCAGTGCTTAACAGAGGTCAGACATGTCAACAGCTGCTGGGGCTGTCCAACTCTGACTGGGCTCACTTCCACCACTTGGCCCAGACTCAAAAGGTGTCAACCGACCACGTACACCAACCAGCAAGCTTGAGCTCAAATTCATGCAGTAAATGCGGCCCAAAAATATGTCAATATGCACATACCTGTTCAAACTTGGCCGCTTGGTGTTGATATGTCCAATAAAGTTAGGAGGTGAAATTAAAACGATCAAAAGTTTTCAAAAAAAAAAAAAGGATAAAAGTGGAGATACTGGAAACGAAGCACCAAAAAAAAAAAAAAAAAAGCGAAGAAAGAGCAATCCTCGTGCCAGCTCGATGAAATATGTGGCAAGAAGAGTAAAAAGACGACACGCGCTTCCCCCGTGGAGTTGAACACCTGAGTGAAGCTCCGCGCTGAGCTGGCTCCAAAAACGAGACGATCTTCACATGGATGCTGGACGACGCGTCGCCAAAAAGTAAAAACTTTTCAAATGCAATTTATTTCAAACAGAAAGTCGCAGCATCGGAAGAAAATGTGAGACCGTCCTGCCTCTCGCTGCCTCTCGCTGCCTCCACAGCGTCTAAGCCCCCGTCTGCGAGGAGGACTAGAGTCAGTCTGCCCGGTGGTTACCTGACTCCAGTCATTACGGTGAGGCCAGCCCTCCACACAGCAGCAGCCTGCAGCCTCTTGTTTCCTGTTATTGTCGCTCTGAGTGGCTTCACAGCAGACAAACAGCTTTTCCTCAAAAGCAACAGGTTGAGATCCTTTCTTTTTTTTTTTCATTTAACGACTTAAAATTAGATCAAATTATGATTGATATGCAAGACAAACATTAGCTTAAGTGCTCATGTCTCATAAAATGATTTGATGATCATTATTGTTTCTGGCAGGTGCTCAGGTTCAAGTCAATTTATCATATATGATTTAGATTGAATGAGGTATCTGCAAAAGGATGTCATGAATCAACGTCGAACCAGGTTATGGGTAAAACCATGGTGTAAAGCATTTCACTACATGACAGAAAAATGCCTATCAGTCCAAATTATCATTCAACAGCCTGCCTTTTCACATTAAAAGGGATTATGGGTGTAAAACAATCCCCTTATATTTTATTAATAATGCAGGGTCTTCCGGTAACTTTTTGTTTGGTAAAATTTGTCGACTAAACGAACAGCGTTATGTGCGCTAGAGATCTAAGTTTGACTAAATTGGTGGAATGGTTTTACTACTGTGTCACTGAAGCTGGCTGGAGGGCTTTAACATGGGATTTATGCTAAAGCTAATCGTTGCTAGTAAACTAGTGCTTGTGTCACTCATCCTTCTAAAGTCATTGGGTCAAAAAAAGGTGTTTTAGGGTATGACGTTTTCAAAATAAGATTTTACACAATATTCGGTGTTGCATATTTTTATTGTAATTTCTGTAAGTATAATGGGAAACAGATACAGTAACTTGCTTTTGATATAGAACTTTGTTGGGTTAATCGATGTCTATTCATAGAAGCATAATTCATATGGTGTTCAAAGTAGTGATACGTCCTTACCATTATACGTGCCAGAGCAATATTAGATACCTACCAATTACTTTCTTTTCATGTAAACTAAGATTCTCCATTGTTAACCTGTCTATACCTGAAAGGAGGTTAATTGCTAAACTTACATACCTGTAATTCCTGTAAAATAAAGAATGTATCTGAGCATTTTCTTCAGATATGCAGGAGAGGAAACCTGTGAAAAGAGAATTCAGATTAGTGTATGTTTGTCATTTTGTAGGAGTTGTCGAATAAGGCAGTAATTAGAAAGTATACAAACCAGTGAAGTGGAAGAGGTCATCAGCGCATGATAATTGTGCACATGACAGAAAGCCCTTCTTCTGTGTTCCTTTGGCTGATACTGCATTCTCATATTTACGACAGAAAAAAAAAAAGTGTTGCAGTAATGGGAGCTGTATTTTGTTTGTTTCTTTTAGGTTGTTCACCCCATTTATGTTAATGAGGTTAGACAAAACTCAAGAAACCCCTGGGTTTATCAAAAAAAACTGGCAAGTTAGTGTTAGTGTACATCGAATAGCCAAAAAAGTGACTCTAATATTTGTAGATTGTAGTTCATAGCTGTATTAAGCCTGTTTTCTTTCTGTTTGTTAATGTTTCTGTGGGAGCCAGTTGTTAGCTCTTTGAGTGCAACATGTGAGCCGTCAGGCTACCTGCTCTTGACTGTAAGATGTAGAAGAGCTGACTGAAACAACTCATTTGACTTAATTTTTTCCATATTTTGATGAAAATATAAATAGGTATTATGCATATTAATGTACAAGTGAGGTATTGATAATAGTCAGTGACAGTTTGAATATTTTTTGGGGTATCTTGTGATGTTTCTTTTTTCATTTTAAAACAAGGCTCCTGTGGGAATCCATTGTGAATCTGTGTTCTGTGAATCCAGTTCGCAGCTGCGGTACACAAGAAGAAGCTCCAAACTTCTCAGTAACAACTTCCAAGTAGGTGAATGTGTCATGTTTTCAACACTGGTTTTTGTACTTGTTTATTTTAAAGGACAGGAAAACCTAAATAGTGGTCAAGTTATTTGAATCATAGTGATTTACAGCTACGCAATGGGCTCCATCTCAGGTAATTATAGTCTGAGCTCAAGACAGACTGCAGCCTTCATTCAGATGGACTACAGTGGGAATATAATAGTTTGACTATAACTTTGCCATAATGGCAAAATTGCTCTTGATACCATTTAAAAAGGCATATTTACTTCTAATGTCCCGTATTACCTGTTGTCCCATTGTACCTTTGGTGGCCCTTGAGTGAGAAGGATTAAAAGTTTTGTTCATAAGTGACAGCAAGGACAGACCAAAGGCACTATGCAGCTATGCTAAGGCTCTATGAAATATAACTAGGCCAAGCTATTTTTATGTATATTTCATTACAGCTTACTCATATTTCATTTATACTACAATGTACTTCAGCCTCATTTTCCCGCTATTAATTGCTTTTTTAATTTACCCAAATATAGGGTATGAACCCCTAAAGTACTGTAATGCGTTCTTCAGAGATGGTCTGTATTTTAGTCACATAAATTACAGTTTAGCTGACGCACGCTGTATCTTCTTTATAATCCCACTTTGCTAAAATACTGATTAATTCTTTATGTCTGAAAGTCCCCAGCATAGCAGTTTGAAGCAAGAATGTCCTTGGCTGTGATCCACAATGATAGTATATGAAATGAGCACATCCACTGACTCGGCCTACTTCTGATTCCCCAAGACAAGAGAGTCTTCGTAAGAGCAGCCAGATAGTGGCAGCACACAAGCTCACATCACACAGCTTTCTCTTAACAATAGGGAAAATAGTCTCCGTGTTTTTTGTTTGTGTGTGTTTGCAGAGAGAGGTATTTGGTATTATAGCAATCTCTCCTTCACAATGCTCTGTGCATGGGCTTTTGTAACTGTGAGTTCATGCGTACAAGTACCAGCACCTTCTGAACACTCCTCTTTGTTTGCTCGTGTGTGCTTGTGCAGCGTACTGTAGAGAAAGAGCAGTAATTGTGTCTGTGTGTTTGTGCGCATACCGTTAAAAAGGGAAACGGAACCATGCTTTCTAATGAGTTATATTGAGTCAAGTTTTTGTGGAAATGCAGTAGTTATGTCTGTCAGGTTCAGATAGGTTGCATGTTTTTCACCAAGATATTGTGAGCGAAAATGTTACAGAAACCATTTACAGGGTGTTTATCAACGAAAAGCCATTAGCTTGTGTTGACGAGCTAAAGGACAGGCTGTCTAATCATTCGATGAAAAGCATGTTTGAGCTACTGCTGTTGTTTGGTCCTGGGCAGTTAGGGTATCATGATACTTTACAATTTTTGTTGTTGTTGTTGTTGTTGCTGCTGAGAACAGTTGCCCGCTGTGGTTGAAAACAACGCTTTACATGAATGGCAGTGAACCACAGCAGTAAAGCTGAGGACTGAAAAACCAAAACAAAGAGCTGACAAATGCTGAAACAGTCATTTTGATTAATTTTTGATATAGAGAAATTGGACCTCATTCACTAACAGTGCATATGCACAAATCTATGCTTAAACCATGTGTACAAACATTTGAAACACAAATGTGCGATTCATCAATATTTTCTTTCCTGAATTTGTTCGTACCCTGCGAACTAATTTAGAATGAGTTCAGAACAAGCGTACGTACAAATGATGACTGCCTGGCTGTCTCAGAAAATGTAAACACACAGCTTTTAGCATATTAAAACTGCATTCATGAGAAAAAGATTTAATAAACGACACTATTGAAAACTGTTAATTTACTAATGCGTTGACCAAATGTATTAAATAGACTAACCATTAAATTGCCAGCCTATGATCCTTATCACTTATTTTCTTAATTAAAATATTCACATATATCAGTCCCTCCAGGAAAGTGCTGGCGATCGCAATAATTAACGCAAATTCAAGCAAACTCCGCAATATTTGCGGGAGCTTGCAATCTTTGCAAAATAGGTCATCAGTAGAAGCTGTGCTGAAACAATTCCAGCATACAGTGAGTATTTTCAAACAAAACTCGCTTTATTACCAAAAATAACTCCTCATTTACAATCAGCATGGCTTTGCCTACCCTCCTCTCAATGCCCAAAACAAACTTTGCCGTAGTGTTCACCAGAGGAAGCCGCTGGGTTTGCGGAAGATGTGACTTTTACAGTAACATTTTCGAATCAATGCTTATTACTAGTGGAAGTGATTACATATTAATGTTGGCTAAAAAGAAATTATAGACATGTCAAGTTTTTAGAGACTGCATCTTGTTTTTATGCAAACCAGGCCAATGTGTTGAATTAACAATAAATAAACAGAATCTAAAGCTCTTATTTTGACAGCAGATGTAGTCGTTGTTTTCTACATCCCAGTCGGTCTGTTCTGTAAATCGGTCATTTTTATGATATTTTTTGGGTTTTTTTTTGTAACTTTTAGCCTTTCGGTTCAATTAAAAAAGTTAAAAAAAAAAAAAAGATTAGAACTAAAATATTTCTGATGTGCAGCATGATTATTATCAAAGGATGTGATTACATATTTATTCCGTCATCGGGTAGGGCTTAAAAAGAAATCAAATTTTTCTTTCTCACCTTGCAAATTCTTTTAATTCACACAATTTTCTGCAGAAAACTCACTTAAATGTCAGCAAATTACAATGCAATTTTGTCGAAAATCCACCTAAAAATCAGGCATTTTTGATTGCAACAATCACAAAAAAACTCCGAAATTCTGGGGGGACTGATATATTCATATATTTGCAAGTACCATATTAATTATGAAATAAATTGCCTGTGGCTGCTCTTGCTGGATGTCAACACTTTCACTCTCATTTCTAGGACATATTCCGCTTATGTTGGATTTTAATAAAATGTCAATAATTGCTGCCAGTCGCTCATCCTGTCCATCAGATCAGGTGCTCCTCGTCATCCACCTGTTTCCGTTTCCTCCTTCTTTTAGTCTGTGATGCGTCTTTGCATCAACTTTAATGTGAAATCTTTTTTTTTTTTTTTTTTTTAACCCTATGACCCTACAGGCTATTTTCAGGGTAATTTCACTACCTTTACTTTTAAGCTCATATATTGTGGCTAACCATTCAGCATACGCCCCTGTGAATATTTGCTAATACCTCAGTTGTATTGTAGGCCCATAAATACGTTTTTATTTTTTTTATTTTTTTTTTCATACAAAGTGGGATGTAATGTCATCCCTAGGCTGCAGACAGGACCGAGGTCAGCTGTGATTTCAAGAGTGGACTAGCTGAAAACACGTCGTACAGGGAAAAGACGGGTATCATGAAAAAGGGTAAGTTCTGCTGTTCATTTAGATAGATAGTATGTTGTGAATCAATCGAGACTTTGGGAATTCATTTAATTAAGAGTAGCGGGGGTGGCGATGGATGTAGCGCTTCATGCAGAGTGTAACGACGACGCGACTTCAACTTTGATTATCTCCACAATGTTTCATTACACAAACGAGGCACCAACATTTTTTTGGAAAGCTCAAGTTGTGCAGTTTCCATGGATATCCGCTTTATCTCTCTATGATGAATACTATTGCGTTCATCGGGTTCTGAAGGTTAGCCTGTGCCACAATGCAGCTTCACTAATAGCAGCGGACGTGTCCTTTTTTCTTCTTTTTTTTTTTTTTTTTTTTAACCATAACCACTTTTTTAAAAATGTGCATTTTCTGGCTTCCACCTTTGACACTCTTTTGACACTTTTTTTTTTTCATTTTATTTTTTTATAATTGTTGGTGCGATCTTTGTCAAATTCTCTTCACTTCACCGCTTTCTTCACTTCGACGCTTCCGGACAAATATATGGAGAAATGGGGTTGTGGCAGTAGGCCAATTGCAGAATGTGGACACGCGCCTGCCAGTTTAGAATGATTCTGATTTACTAATGCGCAAGGCGGTGAGAACAAAATGGGCTGGTACGCACGTTTCATGAATCCCATGGTGACTTTGTGTGCACACTTACTTTGTGTGTGTGTGTGTGTGTGTGTGTGTGTGTGTGTGTGTGTGTTTGTGCGCGTGCGTGCGTGCGTGTGTGTGTGTGTGCCTGTCTATCTGCTGTGCTTTTGTGTGTATGTGTCTCAATGTTTTTAGGCTACACATGCCCACCCCTGTGTACTTGCTCTATTTACAGAATCTGACAGTGTCTTACCTTTTCTGTTTTGCCCTTGACTTTGAAAACTCTTCTCATGTTTTACACTCTTATCATGTATTATGCAACCCGAGTTCTTTTATCAAATTTGCATCACACATAAGACCAGACACGCATCTCTAAAGGCCTCAACCGTCATGGAAGAGATGCTAAAGCAACTTTACACTTGCAGAGTGTGAGTTAAAGTGATGGGGCGGATAAAGTATGTGTCCTTTGGGAGGCTGTGATAGGTAGATATTAATGTGGCCACAGATATATATATATATATACTGCAGCTGTTTCCATGTCCCTGCAGCAACCAGGTGCTGTTGTTGCATTAAAACCTTTAGTCTGTGCAAAATATCCATCTCTCTTTTGAGACAGTGATTAAAAGTAAACACATTTTTCTTTTGTCACTGTAGGCAGCGTTGAGTTAGGCTACTTGTCTTAAATATCTCTGCTGGTTGTTTTTCTTGGTGTCATTCAGATAAGGCCATTTTAAGTGGTACTTGTTTATCTCTGTGTGCGTGTTTCATTATTATTCCACTCTATATATGTAGTGAGTTACCGTGGCAACTATGACATCCGTGACATCACATGATTCTATCCGTCAGTCTCGGAAAAAATAAAACCTCACTTTGGTATGAGTGGTCCGTGGTCCCTCTCTGGCTGTGAATGATTGGGTGCAGCAGAAGGGTGGGTGACTTTCCTGCTCCTGCTTCCTTACACATTTTTCTTAAATGTCTTCTGTTAGCAATAGAAATGTATTTGGAAATTTGAGGGATGCCCTACACCTTTCCTTATCCACCATCCTCTATTCTCCTTAGTTTCATTTTTCTTAACGGCTTACTCTGGCAATACAGTTTGCCATAAATGCCTCTCTATAACAAGATTTGAAACGGATAAGGATGTCCCACAACTTATTAATTGTAGCAAATGTTTTGGTAAGATGTGAGAGGAGATGATTTTCACTTTTTAAAACATGGTAATGAAATAATTTGACGTTCCGAGAAAGGGCTTCCTCTTTTTGTTGCAGAGTTAGATGAACACCTTGATACAACTTGATACCTGCCGAGTCAGGATCTATCCAATTGTAACAAAATCCACCAACCTGATCCTATTTAAAGCTTTCCAATATGTTATATTCAGGTTTCCTAAGCCTTACACAAATCTAAAAACATTACGGTGTTGCCAGAGGTGCAGAAAATTCTGGCAATGACGCCAAAACTCAGGAGACGGCTGCATTTAGTCAAGAAATGGAGTATAAATTAAGCAACATATGACGTGCTTTAAATTGCGTCAAAGAGCATTACAGTACTCATATTCTGACACTGCACGACTATGATATATGTAAGTGAGAAACTAATGTGGACAATAGAATAGACCTAACCCACTCCTGTTATAAAAGAGGACCTCAGTCTTTTTTTTTTTATAACAGGACAGACGTCCACACCAAGACTGCTGCGGCAATGCCTTCAGGAGAGTTGGTGGGATTCAGCAGTCCATGCCACTGCAGCGTGTGTAAACATTTACCAAATGACATCAGCAGATCAACATTTGCTTCTGTGCGTGCACCGAAAGATAGTGTATTTATTTTAGCCCAGAATGAGACAGAATAAGGAAGGAAAAATTCACCACTTTTGATGAGGATGTCCATTTAGTGTCGATGGTAAATGTAATGTGTAATTGAAGCATTTAATTCCTCACTGTGCTATATTGATGTACAAAGCAGAGCTTTTCTGAGTTTTCCTGCTCGTGAAGCTCTGCTTGAAGTGTCTGCATGTACCAGGATGTATTGCACGTGAGCTCCTGGCGCCTTACCCCCAAATCCTTTGGTTGGCTTTGCCAAGTCTCTCCGCGGAGCACCCACTCGACAAAATACATGATGCGCAGCCGAGGTTTTTGCAAAAGACAGGAAAGACGGTGGTTATTTATCAGGATGCTACCAGTACTGATCATTTACTATAAAGTTAGCAGCTTTTATAAACTAAATTAAATGTGTTGAGAAAACCGCCTGTCCAACGTTGCAGTGTATCTCCACCCTTGTTTATTTTGTTGGCATTAAGGGACAAAAATACTCACTCAGTCCCATCTGCCCTCTCACCCCTGGTTGTTTTGGTTTTCCCTTTCCCGTTTATCATTGGCATCCTGAAGAAGGTCTGCATCTCCAAGTGAGGAGAAAACTGTCATCCTTTTAAAGCACGGCTCTTTCTTGGTTGGCATGGGCGACGGTATCCCCCCCAAAAAAACTACCAACACTGAAATTGATTGTATCAGAATGATTCTGTTTCTGTTGGTATCGCAGGGCGATTTTAGACAAGCAGCCACCAGTTGGCGTTTGCTCTCGGCAGTTCAGTTTCTTGATGGTCCGACCGGCCATATCCTCGAGCAGGGCTAATGTAGCCGCAGCTCGGCCTATATCTGCTGCATTTCTTCAGCTGCATACTCCTGCTCAAATGAATACAGCTGGATATCCGAGTCAGCCAAAACACTGTAAAATGTATCCTCGTCCATAACATCGTCTGCACTCATATTTTAGGTTGTAAATGCAGCCAGTTGCACTAAAAAGCGAATAGAAGGTTTTGTTTCGGTGCTGCAGAGCATGCCCAACGGTTACTCTGACAGCTCAGTTAACCAGTTCTTGTTCTTGCTGTACGGTTGCAATGACAAATCTGATGCCAGAAAAACACCTTTTGCAGCTGCTACGATAAATTACGGCTTCAATTGACGACTTTTACCAAACAGAACATTCACAGGAAAAGTGGCGAATTTTTTCTTTAAAAAGACAGACCCAGGCTGTTGTGCAATGCGCACTCAAACACACAAACAGCCAGAAGCTGCTGGTGAGCTTGCACCTGAAGGCCTATGACCTACATACAGTGAGGGCATGTGGGGGAATGTATCCTACTTTTCAGCTTGACGATGCATCGTTAACCCGCTCCTGACTGTCTAACATTGTGGTCCCGGCTCACCTGAGCTCACGCTGCCATTCATGCAGAGGACAGAAAGAAGGTGCTCACAAACCCACGCGCAAAAACAGATAACGCTGACACTGAGCCATCACACTCGTCTTTGCTTTGACATTCCAATTTTCCTATAATTGCAGGCGCGCATCTGTACACCTACGCTCACCCAGTGCATGATGTCTCTCCCTGTATCCTGTGGTTTCCCGGGGTACTAAAAGTGCACAGTGTCTACCATTTTAGCCACTTTGTCGCTTCAGCCTCTGACATACATACAATCCCTCCTTCTCTCTCTCTCTCTCGCCCCTTTCTTATGCTCTTTCTCCCTCTCAATACACATGCAGGTTCTTTTCTGCTCTCGGTCTCCGCTTTCTCATTCTCTTATTCCCCTCTTCCCACTCTCTGTTTTTTTCCTTCTCCTCTTTTCCTCTCCTCCTCTTCCTGTCACATACAGGCAGACAGAGTCACACACACACACACACACACACACACACACACACACACACACACACACACACACACACACATATACTCTCTCTATCTCTCTCCTGTCTCTCTTCCTCTCCTCATATCCACCGGCAACTGCGCTGAGCAGGCTCCTTTAGCAACCCTGTGGATCCCTTCACTTGACTAATTAGCCTCGAAGTGCTGTTGAAGATCATCATATTCAGCTTTGCTACCCGGCGGCAGGGTGCAGACGTATAGACAAGGCTGGCTGGAGGCTGGGCGTCTGGCAAGTGGGCAAGCTCTCTATCTCTCTCCGTTCACACTCAGTGCCGAGGGGCTTCTCAGTGGCGGAGCGGCGGAAGTGAGGGGCGGTTTTGCTTTGAAAGAGACGAGAAAGGGGGAAAGAGAAGGAGCGGGGCTGAGACCACAACAAAACCACAGAATGGAAGTCCGCTGCCGGAGCAAATCCTCCTAGAGACGGAGACTCTGAGGGGGCAGCGGTCACTGTGCGGCACCACTGCTTCCAACATAGAGATTTAAGGTGAGACTTTTTCCAACCAGTAACTGCACTGTATTTTTCTTCCCCGCTGGCTTTTTTTTTTTTTTTTTTTTTTTTTTTTTGTGGAAACGGTCTGTCCCTGGATGTGTGTGTGAGTGCAGTTGTGCATCTCTGTGACCCACATTGTTGAACCTGAGGAGCAGCACAGCCTAAATTCTGTGCAGGATGTCTCTCTCTCTGTCTCTCTCTACTCCCCCTCACTCTCTGTCTCACACTCACACTTAAGTCTCAGCTGTGTGGCACCACTTGTTGGACTGACATCCGAATTAACAGGCAATGAATACTGAAATAATGGTCACTTGTATGCGTGTAAAAATGAACCTGTGCATACATTTGTGTAAATGTGAGCCCGTGTAAGAGAGTGACTGCCCCTGTGCATGTGCGCCAATGAGATAGTGAGTCTTTTGTTGCCGTGTTGCCAGTGTGAGGCTTAAGGATGCACATCATGGTGAACAACACAGGCAGGAACACAAGAGACAATCAGTCAGGGCAGCCTTATGCCTGATTGCTTGTCACTGCTTTGGAAGATAGGCTCATAAAGAAAGACCCCAAATACTGGATTTCCAGCGACAACCTCCAGTGTGTGTATGTATTTATATATGCAATCCTTTCACCTCCAGCCATAACTTGTACAAGGTGTTCTGTCTTTACGTAGCATCAGTGAATGCTGTGTCAATCTCAAAACACTTAATGCTGTGCAGGAGAAGATTTAACTTGCATTGGAGTAGTTGGTTGATAGTGGCATGGTGTTTCCTATGAGGCAGACAGGTGGTGGTGGAGACAGAGGGCTAAAAATGTACATGAGCCACAGCAGTATAAGCATATTGTGCTTTGTCTGTGTGTGTTTTTGTACATTTTCCCTGCTAAACACTTTATATACTGTCTGTCTGACTTGTGCAAAGATTTTTGAAGGAAATTCTTGGATATTTTGCCCCTTTGTGGCCATAAACATGCCTTATTCTCAGCTATAAATAGAAGGGCATGATGACAAATATATGATGTGGAACTAAAACTGCCAAGAGGGACTTCATTGCCAGATAACTGCAGTTCAACTTTGTGGACACTGCGACAGCAGCTGGAGTCATTTTTGCAGAAATGATTTCTGAGGTCTACATCCTGCATCTTTAAATTGAAGGGACCATTATTCTGTAGCTTTGTGTAGCTGCACAGACACATGCATATCTTTTTGACAAATTCTATATACATTTTTAAAAGGAAATCCAAGTTTGAATGTAGTTTTTTTTTTTTTAATCCAGTCTTGTTGCTGGATCGGAACTCTGGCCAGCTTTGATAACGTATTGTACGTGTAGAAGCTCCAATTTTCCGTTAGATTAAACAGTTCCAGATGAGGGGATTGGAGGTGTGCCATATCATGTCGTTCACAATAATACCGGTATAAAAAAAAAATATACATCGTGATCATGCCAATTTTCCAACCTGTTGACGTAGTTACGTCATACTTTTACGCAGACGCAGAAGTCCGCTGTCCTCTCTGTGTTTCACACCGGGCAGCTCCGCCCCTTTTCACACACACGGGAGCGCAGCAGACGTTCAAGTAAAGTACTCGACTCAAACTACGTTATTAATGGGCATATGTCGACCCTAAACTTCAGAAAATCCGGCCTGAACATCGTTGAATCTGCTGACAGTGGTGAGGAAGTAGTTAGAAGCTCTGCTGCTGATCACGGCAGTCGTTCTGACAGAGCTGCAGCTCTCCTGCACCGCTGGACCTCCAAATCCCCCCTCAGGGCTGTTTAAAGGATCTAAATCTCACTTTGAATGTTGTAACAAACTAGAGAACTGAGAGATCATTTTTGTTTTGTTTTGAATGAATATTTGAAGGCATAATCTTACATCTAGGCTGACATAAATCTATAATACCTGTTGAAATTGTATAATTCAAATTAATTATCAATTATTTTTCAGTATTTATTCATATTGTCAAGAATATTGTCATCGCAAATATACCCAAATATATCGTGATATTATTTTAGGGCCATATCGCCCACCCCTAGAGAGGGGATCTAAATGAATTCAGGTTTCTGGGTGTATTACATCTTTAATTCTTTATTTGATAGTGAATATTGTGTATCACTCTGTAAAACATGTTCCAGCAGTATTAAACGGATATCTTTTCCTGTTCTTCATAGAAATCTACATTTTGTGTTAATATCATAAATGGCAAGATAGTGTATTCTTTGGGAATTGTGTAAACTGTTATGAATTATTCACCTCCTCTTTTTTTTTTTATCTATCATCTTTTCATTTTAAAATATGACGAATGGGTATTCAGGTTCACGATTAAAGCATGGATGCATTCCGTCCTTGTAAAGTGGCTTCCTCCGCTCTCATCCACAACAACCATTGATTGGAGAAAGGGCTGACAAGGGAGCAGAGATTCGCCCACAGCCAGAAAGTCAGCGAGATAATTGTTGTCAAGGAGATGAGAGAATAGGCTCAAGATCTTAGGGGAAAATCAATTGGTCCTTGACTGAATAAAATCATATTAAAGATGCGTAAGGTCTTTAGCTTTATTAAATAGTATCGTGATTTTAAAAAATGCATTTGCTGTCTTAATCAAAGATTATATATTTGAATGCCTATTGAAGCTTCTCCAAACTAAAAAGAGCAGAAGCTGACTTATTTAGTATGAGTGCAGATATTTGCATGTCAGAAACCCCTGAGCTTCTCAAGCTACCTTTCTTACTTTAACTTTCCTCACCATCTCTTCCACCTCTTCCTGGGGATTGGAGCTATTTTTTTGTCAACTTCTACCTGTTATCCCCCAATCGCTATTATTTCCCATTGCTGAGTCTGCTGGCTTTCCCCCACCACCTTCTTTACTTCTAAAGACTCTCCGAACATCTGCATCATGACTTTGTCTCTCTTATCTCTTTCTGTCAGGCTTTTGTTTTTGATCATCGCTCCTCTGTTTCCACTCTACTTCTCCTCCTTTCAACCTCATTTCCCCCCCAATTCGTTTGATTGCCTACCGGTACTGGGGTGTGTGTCTGTGTCTGTGTGTGCCTGTGTCTGTGTGTGTCTGTCTGTCTGTCTGCCTGTCTGCCTGTGTATATATGTATACACACACACACACACACACACACACACACACACACACACACACACACACATACATATATATATATATATATATATATACAGTACATATATATATATATATATATATATATATATACATACATACATACATACACACATACACGTGTGTGTTTGCATACAAATGTCTTTTTCATATTTAAAAAAAAAAATAAAAGATCATAAAAGGATTCCCTCTTTGTACTTAGACATGATTACCTTTAGAAAAGAAGAGGCACAGGAGCCATCAGCAGTTTATTAGTGGATTGAGGTCAAACATCACAATATTTTTGACCAAATCCCTTAATATTGATAATTGTGCGGGCAACTGTTGGAGCTTTCACAAAATATTTCCAGAGATTTGTTTTTCATATCTTATCATCAGTAAAGTGGATATAATGACTAAATGGGTCTAATTTGAATAATATAACTGCTATAATAGTAAGTACGTAGGTAGGTTCAAAAAAATGATGTCACTTTATTGTAATGCAGCCTTTAAAAATGGAGGACACATCATGAGCGAGAAGCTGGAGGTGTCCTCAGTATAACTTCAGGTCTTTAGTAGTTGCACACATGATGCTTCTCTTGTTTATTGTAAAGGTTTGGTCTCACACAAGCAATGGTAGATCGACTTCAGAAACTGTTGGGTAGCTTAATCTAGAATAATACATTCTATGAAATTACTTGGTTATATTCTGTATTGATCATCTGAATCTGCAAAGTAACTACTCACTATATCTGAGAAATACATTTAGTGAAGTAAAAAGTTCAGTATTTGTTTTGCTGAAATGTAGTGCAGAAATAAAATGCAGCATTAAATGGACAAACTGCAGTAAAGTACAAATACCTCTAAACTATATTAAATTACAGTACTTGTGTAAATGTATTTAGTTACATTAAACCACTGCTTAACTGTTTAGGTGATTGCAGTTCTAAGACGAGATGAAAACTCCAGTTTTGCCAGTAAACTGAATGCACTACTTGCCTTGAACTGAAAGTAATCAAATGTAGTCGATTCATGCAATATGAATGTACACACAGCCTGGTTGCTCTGCATCACCTGAGAAATAAGAGCAATGCCAATGTAGTACACATGGAGTTTAAAACAGTCTCTGCCTGGCGGCGTATTTCTGTGGGAGTAAAACCTAAAAGAGGTTTTTCAATCTTAGCTAGCACCATACTTGTTATTTTAGTCTTGTGACTATGAAAGTCCAAGATATAGTTTAGGCCAGAGACTGAATATAAATAGACTACTACTTACACTGTTGTATCGTCTTGAACGTGGCTACCTGTTAAGTGACTCATTGTAGTTGCAAAGTTGAACAAAGTGCTAGTTTGGCTTTTTTCTTGCAATTATGTCACGTCAGTTACAATATTATCTAACCGGCAGATTGACCCAAGAGGAGTTTGAAGTTGTGTCAATTCAAATGATGACAACTTTGAAAAATTCTGTATTATTTCAATACTGCATATTACAGTGCCTCTCCTTGTATATGTACTTCACCTGTCAGCCAGTAAAGCATTTTTTTTTTAAATTATGAACTGTTACAAATAGTTAAAAGTTGCCCACATCTGCATGAACTTCCATGTGTGTCTGTAGTTGTGTGATAATATTGTTTAATAATGTCAAGTTCAATATTTGCAGTTTTAGCTTTTGCCGACATAATCTCCTTACTGCACTCTATCTCTACACCAAGCATATCCATTTCACACAAACAAAACCATTCTTGTAGACGCAAGCTTTACAATGACCTTTGACCCAACAGATGATTGACAGTCGGCTGTCGGCTCAGAGGAGGCCAATGAGGAACCTTCCTGCAGACACCAGAGACCTGCAGAAAACCAGCACCTACATCGTGCCCTGCTTCCTCTTAGTGGAGGTGAGTGTGACTCTTAAGACACTGTGGTCCCTTGATGAGCTCATCAGACTTAACTCATCATCAACATCAGAACACTGAAGCCTGATATGACCTGCATACTGAAAGTCAATGTAAAATGGATTTGTGCTTTGCTTTGGTGGTAATGAAAAATACTGCCTTCATTTCAAACTAAATCAAGACTCTAAAGATCGAAGCTGTCATTTGTTTTGTACAATGGTACAAAATAATGTGCTGTGTGACCAGACATGCAGAAATGAAGAGTTGTCCGTGTACGTCTTATTTTCGAAGCCTCTGGGGTAGTTGAAGTCACACAGACCAAGTGGATGACACATGAAAGCACATTTTACAGTCCTATGCCTGTGAATGTTCTTTTCCGTTTCTCCTGCATCTCTTTCTTCCATCATTTCATGTGTTTCTCATGACAGATTAACAGCAATGAGTGTCAGTGGGGAAATTGCACGAATTGGCGGCCTCTGTTTTCAATTCACTGACTCCCAAAAGAAGTGATTGACTCGATTAAGTAGTCACAAATGCGTAATTACCCTCCGTCCATGTATGACTTAGTGATAACATTCATCTGTTGGGTGAAGGGATCTATCACAAAGACTCTCTCCAGTGACCTTTTTGCTTCGCTTCTCACGACTTCTACTTCTCTCCCTGTAATCCCAAAATGACCTGATGGAGCTCTCATGGCTTCAGCTGCATCTCCTAATTAATTGACCTAATTAAGAACGGAAACCCAATTAGCCTGTGCCACTGCTAACACGCTCCACGCCTGCAGGTCCTCCGAGCTACAGCAGTATTTGCGGAATGAGCTGATTTAGCACGTTTTTGGCATTAACGTAGTCTTTATGTTTGAATTCAGTCTAAAGATATGATGTCGCACTCTTATACAAGAATATCAATATTCTAATATTTAAATATTAAAGTGTAAGGTTGGTGAAAATTGTTGGGTCAAATGGCGCCATAGGAAGTTGACTAGAAACATCAGAAATGTTGGTTTTGCAATAGAAGATAGAGCCCACAGGCAAACCACAGAGCTGAGGATAGATATGGATATTCTTCTTACCCACTGTTTGAGAAAAACTAAAGTAAACACGGATCTTGTGAAACGTTGGTCCCATTTCAGGGTTCACATTTATTAAAAAATATTCTAGTACAAATTGCATCTTTCATATTGGACCTGCAGTAGCACCCAACCTCTTCAACTCAGTCTCCAGAAGGATTGTCTTCAGCTCTGCTCGTCTTCTATTTCTTTATGCTAATTCCCAACATCCTCATGAGATCATACTACAGCTTTTTCATCGAGTCTTTGTGCCTCAGCTGACACATGAATCCTACACGCTTTCCACATAACAATACTCTTCAACACACCTCTGTTACCTCTGCATCTCTTTATAGCCCAGATATCCCACATTCCCTGCAGGTTTACACACGGCCTTAAGCTTACTTTAATTTTCTTTCTTTGTGCTTTGGTATTGGCTCATTCTCAGCATCCCCTTGAGGATTTGCTATAATGATTTTCCAGCTTTCTAATTTTTTCATGGTGCGTCTATAATATCTCTAGGCTCATATCTGTCAGAGTATTCTCTTTGACGGTCTCTTGACTACTGCCCAGTCACTCTTTTCAGACGAGCACTCTGCATCCCTCCTCTTCAGCATTCATCCCCTTGAGTAATAACATCGTTTGCAACGTAGATCTCTCCGTTATTCCCCTTTTTACTTATAGAGCTCCAACTCCTCCTCCCACTCAAAATCCTCTCTGCTATCACTGCAAGTCACAGTTTTACTTAGTTTTCCTCAACACTTCTGACCAGCTCCATCTCTGTTCATCCCTTCCTCCATTTTCCTCTTCCTCAGCATAGATTTTGTCGTCAGCAGACCTTGTCCTCTCGCTCGCCTCATATCGCAGCCTGGATGGTTGACATGAACCCGAGCTGGGTATTTTTTCCCATTTAGGTCCTTCATTCCCCATCTCCGAGGGTGGGCGTGTTTTCATTAGCTCAAACACAGCCAGAGGTGGGATGATGTGAATTGGGTTTGACTTTAATCACTGTATCTGCACCCGAATGGATCTACGTGCATTGCAGTAGTTTAATAAAGGGCATTTTAAAATTAAATTCGCCCCTCTGCTGTGTTCATACTAAAGCAGCTTGCTGTAGCATAGCTCCCCCCGGAGGGCACTCTCTCCTTTGTTGTTACATTAGCATCTCATTACCCATTTCGTTTCAATTCAGACGCCCAGTCTTATTCCCCCTCCTCTCTTGTGATCTTGTTGCTGATTCCCTCTCTCATTCTATCTCTCTCCTCGCAATCTTAGTGAGTCTATCCATGTCTGCTGTACCTGCTGTTTCCTACTTCCTTATCATTTTATCTGCTTGACGATGGCCTTTTTCCTCTTTCTCAGTCAGTCTCTCTGTCTGTTCATCACTCCTTTTATCTGAACGCTTGTCTACCATATCTAACTGTGATTACTGTATCTCTTTCCCTATGTTCACACTTGCCATGTTTCTTCCCTCTGCTCTCCTCCCGCTGTCTCTTAGTCATTGTTTCACTCCTCCACTAGATTAAAATGTGGGAACTGCCTTTATCAGTTTACTTTACAAACGAGGACAATTTGACACAATTTTACTTTTTAGTTGCATGGGATGAAAACAACATAATGGAAAGCAGATAAGTCGTCCTCCCTCGCCTCTCGCTCTGTTGTCTTGTGCTCTCTCTTGTTTTCGTTCCACGCTGGTGCTGTTGCTGCCGTCGTGCTGTGAAGACACACAAGCGACCGGTCTGGTGCCGAACAGAGGCACTGCTTCAAAGGATCCTCCTTGAAAAGTCATTTTGATACGATTGGGTCCTGACTTGGTTTAGACGTTGGTGGGTGGAGAGAGGGTTGAGACCCGGTGGGATCAAAGGCAGGCGGGCCTACTGTGAAAGTCTGTATTAAAGTAGAGCTACACAGAATACAAGAGACTACAAGTGTACTGTTTGAGTGGATCTCACTGAGCTTACAGTTTGCACCGAGTGAGTAGTAGTGTGGTATCAGCTGTAACAATACTAAGATGTGATCATCTTCACTGTTGACTGTTATTGGATGTAGCTACAAGTTGGTGGCACCCAGCCTGTTCAGCGTGTATCCAGGCTTTCCAGCTTTGCTGTTATGCCACAACTGCCAGCTCAGACTAGCTGAGCTCCATCCTCATGCCTCGTTGGCTGCATCCTCCTGTGGCACTGCAAGTTCTGTAAAATATCACATTGCTGAGCATTAGACCACGTGCTATATCAGTACCACAGCTTATGTTGTCTCGGATGATAATCAAAGGTGTTAGTTCATGTCTGCTTACCTCCCTTCTTAGCTTCCCTGTAGATGCCCTAATTTGTGTCTGCTCAGTATTTTCTTCATAGTCAGTCATATTTCTCTCTCAAGTTTAAAAATTTGAAGCAAATATTCCAGATTCTCAATTGATATTCTGCTAATAAGCATTAATTTAAATCTGTCCCGACTAAGTTTTCTTTCTACATACTGAGGAGACATTGGTAAATGTAACGTCTGGCAAGAATACAAGAATAAACTTTTTTATGGTTGTGTTTAGTCTTTTGGTTGGTTAAACACCCCACTGTTTTTACACATCAGAGTTTGTTTACAGGCATTGGGGAGTATTCTTGCATATGTAAATAAATTGTGTAAACCCTTTTGTTTCTCAGAGGGAGCTGCATGAAATGTGATAAATTGTCTGAGGTAATGTCTCTGAGCCAGCTTTGGTTGGGTCTGACAAGACTGAGAAAAGAAATTCTCTGCTTCTGTCGCATCGATTTTGATCCTTTTTCCATATGCGACAGTGTCGGTGTACAATATTAAATCAGTTGAGTGCTTGACTAGACTAAAGAGAACCTGTTAAAAGCCAACTCTTTATGATCTGTGACATTTTCTGAACATATTCCAAAAAGGCAACTACATTTCCTACTTAACGTGTTTAAGTATGTACAATAACAGAAATATAAGCATAACATCTAGGCTTGCTCCTAATGGTTACAGACTAAACCTCTGTTTTGTTTCACCTGTCTTGTTGATGATCATTGGGATCATCAATGTGCTGGATTTTTCATCCAAGTGCATTAACCTGAGGAGAGGGTGACTTCACAGAAACACACTATCACACATTAATTTGACATTTTGGTGATATTCTGTAAAAGAAATGCATTCCATTTTTCATTAAAAAATGTTTTAGTGTTGCCCTTTTATTTTGGGGTTTTCTAAATATACATCTGTAATAACCTGCCAACTAGTTTCACTGTAGAATCATTCCTTTTGCTGGTGTGGTACACAAAAATCTCAAAGACGGCATTGTTTGAGGGGAAAGCGTGTTATACATTACCACAGGATGACCTGGGACGATTGGGGGGGGGGGGGGGTAGCCTGGCTCTGCCTGCCTGATACTCACAGCTTCAGTAGTCCTTGTTGTGGTTATAGTCTGGAAACCCTGTTTGCATTAACGTTTGCTGAGCCACTCTGAAGGGCGGAGCAATGAGCGACCAATGTAAATACGTTGAAGCCCAGTAGGTTTAAATGTTTTTGTTGCCGTGGTTGAGTTTTAGTCTATTAGGGTCAATGCAGGTTGGTTAAAGGCTGCTCAAATAGTTTCAAAAATGAACCTGAGGTCTATGCCCAGTGGGATGCAGCCACTGGAAACAATACCCTGTGGCACGTGGCCACACCCATATATTCATGCAGTGAATTTGGGTCTGGGAACACCAGGACAGGGAAGCGGTGTGTTGTAAATGAGGATGTTTATTTCCAATATTACTGCATGGGGGGGCGGTTCCAGCAGTATGATGTATTGTGCTTACGTTTACCGAGCCACACATTGCTGGATATGCTTAAAAAAACCGCACCCTCAAATGATGTCACATTTTTATAATTTTTTGTTACCTTTGAGAACGGATAAGTCTATTTGCCTTGTTCTTGGAATATTAATGACTCACACGAACCAGTGAAGAGGAAGACGGTTCCCACTTATCTTCCAAAAGAAAAGAGTCAGATATTTTCTTTCCACAAGAAACTCATCCATGTGCAACAGAACATGAGAAGCTGGGCATGTTTTGGTGGGGTCAGATATTTTTGGGCTCCTACAAATGTAGTTCAAGTGGGATACACATTCCAGGGAACACAAAATGCCTTTTCTACTTGAAAAGACAGAGAGCGACCTCGGAGGATGCTTCGTAATAGTCAAAGGCAGAATGTTCTTGAGGATGATCAATCCAGTGAATATCTACTCTCCCAACCATGACAACTTAAAAACAATTTTCTTTGAAGCAAAGCGGTGTAGATGGCGAAGTTGTCATGGAAGATTTTAAATTGATACTGGACCAAAGTACAAATCACTTCTAATAAAAAGGATCTGAAAACTAAGTCAGCAAAGGCAATCAACATATTTATGAGTGATTATAGCTTGTGCAAGATTTGGAGGTTTGCACACCCTAAGGACACGGAAAACAATTTTTTTCTCCCCAGTACACAACTCTTGTACCAGAATAGACTACTTAATTATTTCAACATCTCTCATATACAGGGACATCAGTTGCAATTACTTACTCCGAGTCATATATGACCAATCCCGTATCTCATTAGCAATTAATCCGAAAGAACATGTATTCGGGTTTTATAAATGGAGAGTGAGCCCCTATCTTTTTCATTATCCTAAATTAAAAGAATTTCTATTTTTACAGATCCACTTCTTTCTATAAATTAACAACCAACTTTTTCCTCTCCCTCTCTTCTTCAGAATCCTTAAAAGCATATCTGAGAGGGCAGATTATTTCACGTACATTTCCTCCAGGGAAAACAAAAGTCACGTGAACGGTGGGAATCAAATATCAAATAACTAGTAAAGGAACACTTTAGTACAACACCAGCAGGCTTAAATAAGGTTTCTCACGAGGTAAAAAAAAAAAAAAAGTACAACATTTCTTACCCTTTTAAAGCAGCCATGTTAACATGTGAGTTAATAATCACAAACTTTTGGCTTTGTAACTGAAGAAACCAAATTCTACTCTGGCATCGAACCTGCAAGAGACCAAACAGTGACTGCTTCAAAAACATCTATGAGCACTTGCATACATCAAAAAATGATTCTTGAAATCATTGAAACTGCCGAAGCTATCGAAGTAAGGAATATTTTAGACCAACCAATAACCAGAGAAGAAATACTGAATGCTTCATATGTCTTCAGTCCAGAAAATCCCTAAGGCTGGATGGTTACACGGTTAAAAAAATGTTTTATCAAAAAAAATCAGCAACCCTTGATTGACCCAAAAACACATCTATATATCATTGACCAGGCTGTGTTGTCTCCAACCCGGCTCTGATCTTCCTGATGTGCAAGCCATAGAAGGACCCTGCCTAGTTTGTATCATACAAATCTACCTATCCTTTTCTTATTGGGTGATGCAGGAGACAGGGCTTCCCCCTGAGACTCTGTTCAGTTTGCTTTGATGTTTGAACTCCTTGCTCAGAAGATAAGAGAGGATCCTTGCATTGCAGGGCTTTTGATGGGAAACACAGACCACAAGATTTTCATGTACACTGATGATATTTTTGTACATGTCAAAATCCACTTTCTCATTGAAGGCTGTGTTGAATGTGATAGACCTCTTCAGCCAGTTTTCTGGCTCATGAATTGGTCAAAGAGTAAGGTCTTTACAATACCTAACTTAAACCCCACTAACTCTCGATCATACCCACTGCTTACATTCAAATCAATTGTTACTAATGGGGAACTGGGCAATCTTGTATAAGTGAATTATACACCACAGATGAAGAAAATGTGATAAATATTGTACCTGGGCTCATGTACCCGTTTCAGTCCATACAACTTGGATTCCCAAAATAATTTTTTCAGAAAATATAACTCCTCGGTTAGTAAATTTCTCTTGCATAATATGGTCCTGGGAATACAGAGGAGTATCTTGATGTTCCATTTTGAAAGGGGTCAGCCAGACCTACAACATGTCGCTCTATAGTCTACACTGCACAGATAAAACCCTGTGTTACAGGTCTAATAAAGAACAAAGTCCCAATGGGACCCACGTTGAAGGGCATAATTCTTAAGATAGAACATCCTGCATCCTTTCCTGTTTTATGCCAAAAATGTGTTCTTTTTAAGAAAATAGCCTGTAATGAGCGCTAGCCCATGGCTGTTCAATAAGACTTGGGCCCCATGGATAACTTACAAGGATTCTTCTAATTACCATTATATGTGGGAGAGAAGTAGGAGGACCCATGTGGGAGGGACATTTGGTGTGTATGTATATGTTAAATGTAAGAAGTAATATTTCTTATTATGGCACTGATTTCTGTTGTGTTTTGTTACATTGAATATATAAACACATTACTTTTTTGTTTTGTTTTTAAAGCAGCATCTTCCTCTCTGCATGTGCTTATTTCATCCATATTCCCTGCTGGGTTTGACACCACTTCAGTACATCTTCTATCTCCAGGCAACGTATTTGTTGTATTTGTTTACTCTTTTCTAAATACTGTAGTTTTTGTTGCAAACAGCTTTACTTGTGCCGAGACCGAGACCCGTTGACTTAACCTGTAATTTCTTTGAATTGAAGCACCAAATATGTCTACTTAACTACTGCATTAGTGTTTTTCTTTTTTTCTTTCTGCAACTCAAGATGTATTTACGTTAAATTGCTCAGGTAGACTAAATCTTGATGAAGAGTAGCGTAAGAACCCACTTCTCAAATAGCTCTTTAAACCATTTCACAATATACAACTAATGATTCTCTTTACCCCTCTAACCTATGATCAGTTTATGTACCAACATTTCCTGTTACCACACAAGAAAGATAGCATAGCTGTGTGGGAAGATAATTTTGTTTTCATCACATCCCTGAACACATTATCTAACACTAGAATATCATATAGATAAATTGTCTGATGTTTTCATGCTCGTTTTATAAAAAAAATGCTCTGAGGTTCTTTTTATGCGCCCGCTCTTCACACACGCATACCTCCACAAATACACAGTAGCAGTTCATTCCCACATTATTCTCCCCCTTTATTATCTCTCAGACCCCATGAATAGCACCAGCCCGCCTCTCTGCTGCGCTGGGATTTTTTCCAGTATTCTGGGTGGATGTTTGAACACTTGTTAGCTGTGCTGCTTCCCACCTGTTATCACTTTGAGGAGGGACGGAGGAAAGGAGGGAGGGATGGAAGACTTTACTCTGTATATCATACTGAAGGTTTGTATCATTTGTGAGTATTGACTAGAATGGCAGCCCATCTGGGCAGCAGCATCAAGGCCAAATTATTTAATCAAAAATTGAAATATCAGATCCCTGCAGGAGTAAGTCTGTAAAATAAATTTGCTTCACAAAGATGTAACCTCCTCTCGCTCCCGCTTCTTTCTGAGCTACACACAATTATAGGAGGATTCAGAAATGCAGGCTTATTCTCAGTGCTGGATGTTCCTCTGAATAAGGTCTAAATGCCTAAATTGTAGCAAAAAAAGTACAATACCAAAATCAAGAAATTAATAGTTTATAAATTGGATGGAAGAAAGATTCATTAAACTTGTGCTTCTGCAAAAGGGTATCATTTACAAAGTTGCAAAGCTTTCAAAAAGCAGGAATGCTTATCAAACAACAGTTTCTTAAATGTAATACATGTTAATGCATGTTTATACTTATAAGTAGGGGGCTTTGGAATAAAAACCTTTAATTGCACTGTAGGGTTTTATTCTGGGAACGTGCTCATGTGTGTGAGCCTGCATCTGCTTTTATTCCTCCCTGTTTGTGAGATGCGGGGGACTGTTTGCTTGAGGACTGGGGATTTTCTAGAATTATGTGATTGTTCTTTGGTGTGGAGCAGCGAACATTTAAACGTGCTATTCATGGATATGTAGTCCACTGGCACAAGGAAGCTCTGCAGGCATCCGTTTGGTATAAAACGAGGGAGAGGTGAAAGGGAGTCGGGGAGTGAAGCAGATACTGTAGCTACAGAGGCAAAATGTGTATGAGTGAGAGAATGTGTGTGAGAGAGACGCAGAGCAGATATAGAGACTTTTGGCAGCAACGATGATTCAGAGACATGGTGGGAAATGCTGCGAGAAGGGGAGACACGGAGAGCGTGGGCTTTAAAATGATTGAGGAAAGATGTTTTTGACAGATAACAGAAGTGGTGGGGGGGAGTGCGGGTGGAGGGGGGGGGAGAGATGGATGAATTAAAGATAAACAAGGCATGCTGATAAAATACACCCAGTAATCAGACACACAAAAGAGCTGGGAGAAGAGCAAGAGAGAGGGAGAAGGGGGACAGCATGTGGCTGCCAAAGAAATGAATGCCTGCTTTGATCCTCTTCCTTTCCCTTGTTCCCATTTTTACCTTACTCTCCACTTCACCCTCATTCAGCCTCTCATATATCCTCATTTATTCTCTTGCACCTCCTCTCCCCTATGGTTTTCCCTCCTCTCAGCTTCCAGTCTGAGTTTTATTTCCCAGTGGCGCACTTGGTTTTGGCCTGCCATATTCTGCGATATACTAATGTCTTCATTAACTATTTTATCCACCTGTTTATCTTCTTCCACTTTCCTTCTGCTGCTTCTCCCAGTCCTCTCTTTAAGGCTCTGCCCCCTGGCTTGTCCACCAGTTTCTATCTCATCTATCTTACACTTGCCTTTCTCAGTGTGTTGTAATACAATCCAGTGACACCAGGCGGCAGTCAAGCCCATTCATTTGCTTTTTATCCATGTTGATTCTCTGATATGCTTCAGTGATTTTTTTTGTTTTGTTTTGGGCTTTTGTCTGTTCCAGCAGTTTCATGGCATATTTGGATGAATATGTGAGTGAGGAAAGCGGCGTGTTTTGATTTTGGTGCTCTACGTAAAACAAGCTGTGTCATTTCGACTGAATGTGTGTTTTTAGTATGAAAATCAGACCATCTGCTAAAAATCTGAAAGATAAACACTTTGCTGCCGTGACATATTCGGGGGCTTTAATTACGTGAGCGAGTAATTATGTTAGCTCATCAAGAAACCAAATCACACTAAGGAGAGGAGAGGTGTTGTAGCTTCATCTTATGCTAATTTATGAGAGATTTCTGTGCTGAACACTGTGAAGAAAGTAACTGAAACCAACTTGACACTCGTATCAAAAGTGCCTGTGGATGTTGCCAGTCTTTTGGTTAGAGGTATTAGTTCATGAGGATATGTTTTTTAAAAAGTTATTTCATTTATGGCTGATTAATGCAGACACATTAAAAGCAGATGTGTGATTTAGTCACATATGCAGGGGAGAATGTTATACTCTCAGTGAACACTTTATTAGAGACACCTCTCCAGTCTATTGAGGCCCAAAATAACACCCTTGTCAGATACTTTTACAGAGCACATGATGTGCAATTAAATGTTTATTTTTATGATGAGTTAAAGGTGGTTTTGTTCTGGAATTCTCTCTTCTTTTTTTTTTTATCCTTCCTGTTCACACTCATTAGAGTTGCGGACTAAAAGAAACCTTTCTGATTATATTGCAGTGCTAAAACATGTCATCTTATTAACACATACATGAAAGTGTCAACAAAAACAGAGTGCACTTTATAGCAGACCATGCTCATTGGGATTTGCTAGGATTTTAACGGTTTACCTAATATTCATGACACAGAAATATAAACTATTCCAGTGTTTCAAAAAGGAACACATACTTTCTAAAAACGTCCATGTGTAGACTCACTCAGCATCCTGCATGCGTCTTATGTCTCATTTATACTGTAGTTTATACTCCATTCAAAAACATATCAGACACACTGAGAGCAAAATGAAGCATCATGTCCCCAGTTCCTCCTGCAACACTGTGACAGCAGCATGCTGTCATCTCAACACCAGCCTCCGTCCACACATTCTCACCCTCCATAAACATGTTTGACTTTATCAGTTGACTTTCCTGCCATCTGGCTGCTTCACACAGGCCAAGGGTAGACATGCACCACTTATGTGCAAGCTCACAGTTTCTGCCCCAAGAGACATTAGTGATGCCCACTCTATTTTCACCTCCCTTTCTCTACCAATAGTACACTATTGTCACATTTTATTTTCCCCATTTCTGGTTAAAGGGTTTTTAAGGGTTGGAGATTTTCCTCAGTTTCTCTCACATGAGTCCTGTATTAGTCTCTTTGATTTCTTGCTTCCACTCCCTTTGAAGTGAAGCAGTATGAGCATTAAGCCTTAATTACACGGTCTGATAAGTCCTTTTAGTTTACTGGGTCAGCTAAAAAGGGGTCATCTTTTAAATCTGCCTCATTTTATAAATTTTGGCTTAATCTTGTGGCTAAATTTGTGCTGACAGATTTTAGTAGCTAAATTGGGTTTCATTGCATAACATTGTAATCCCTCATTCCTGCTGGTGAAATCACTCAGATACCGAAGCAGCGAGCTGGCCTAACCTGTGTGATTCATAAAAACATCCTTTCCTATCTATGCTGTTATCTGTTGTTGTGCTTTGTTGAAACTTCAAAGATTTCACAGATTGTGTATATTTGATTGTTACAGTGTTTGACCCACCTTTGTTCTTTCAACCAAAGAAAAATATGTTTCATACATCCTAATGGTTATAATGCTGTATCGGTGAGTTTGGGAGCCACGAGCCTTTAAAGCTTCAAAAATACTCAAAACCTTAATTTTCAGATTTTGTGAAAACTATGATTCTGAATATGAAATCACCAAAAAAAAAAGATGTGAACAGAAGCCAAATTAATTTATATTGTATAGTTTAACTGACATTTGATTTGTTAAAAAAAAAAAAAAAAAAAAAGGAGACAGACAAGAGTCATCTCTGTAATAACTGTAATAACATGAGGTCAATTTCTGCCAATTCTCTTGGCTTGAAACAAAGAGAGATGACTGAGAGGCAAAACCCTCTGTAATAAAAAAAAAACCAATATGGTCTTATATGGTATATGGTCTTTTTTGTTATTTCACAAGAACTACTGATCTAAATATATTCCTCACACCACTGAACTATTCCATTTGATAATTTTCCATTTAACGGCAGAAGTTAAAAACACCACAGTCCTCTCCGCTTCAGCTGCAAAAACACCTCAATCATGTCATATTTACTTCTTCTTTTTAAGAGTTTACCGGCACACGTTGTGTTTCATAAAAGTTTGTCTCGCTCCGTAGCGACTCGTCGGTGTTTCTCCTACCACTGTCTGGGGAGGGCAGCCCTGCCAACGGGACCTCCTGCCCCGCCAGAACCAAACAAGATATTATGTTGTGTACCGAGTCCCTGTGCTCCTGCTTCATTTCAGCTCAGTCTGACACTCGCTCATGCATTTTTCTGTCACTGAAAATCACGCTAATATCTGTGCTGTTGCTCTCTGTGTATTATGAAGGGCGGTGTGTCGCTCACACAGACACGCAGTGCAGCAGTACAGAAGAGGAGACACAGGTGAACGTTACTGGAGTTGATAAAAACTACATTCGTTACATGACTGTAAAAAAAGCGCAATAAAAGCCCAAAGTTAAGCTATCAATGAACAAACCCAAAGCACAATTTAAAATCATGTATCAAATGCTTCCATAAAGGATTTCTTTGTTTTTACAATAAATAACCCACATTGCAGTATACCTTCATAATAAGATTACAGTGGCAGCATTTATTTATTTATTTAAAGTCATTTGACTTTAAGTTTTGTGTTAGAATTTTGTCATTTCAAATCTTGACACAAAGATTTAAATTTTTACTGCAAATGTATAACGGTTCCAAATTCCGGTTTATCGGTCTCCTTGATTACCAATAATCGGTATCGGCCCTAAAAAAGCCATACCGGTATAGTTTTTATTATAAACACAATTGTCCCTAACCTTAACCCAATGATAAAGCAGCAGAGTGTAGGATTCAGTGGCATCTAGTGGTGAGGTTGCAGATTACAGCCAGTGTTTGGTTTGTCCCTTCTGGGCTACTGTAGAAACATGGTATTGCAACATGGCGTGCTCAGTGTGGGGGATCCTCACTTTCAAGTAACTGAAATACAACAGTTATTCAGGTGATAATACCCAAATTAAAATATAATTATGAATATTATATTCCATTTCTGCCACCAGAGCCCTCTGAATCCTCACACCGAACTCTTAAGTAATGTAACCATGACAGCAAATATCCCTTCATCTTAACTAAGTACTTTTGAACCCAAAACATGGTAATTCTATGAACCTAATTAAGTTGTTTTTGTGCCGACATAACCAAATCGTAGCCACTGTTGTCATATTATAAAAAATATTTATATTTTTTATGTTTGTCATGGTTTTTTGGATTTGCACAAATAAATCGGACATTCACAATGATATATGTTGTCAATAAATAATGGCTTTTTTTGTGGATTGCATGAATACCACAATGAGGCTGTTTTATGAATTAGAAATTAGATGTGGGGATTTGTTACATAGGTGCTTCATTTTAAACCCTGTTTATAGACCAGATTTCCCAAACGGTCACTTAAGACTTGCAACTCGGAGATTATCAGAGGAAATCTGGAACTATATTATATGACACGTTTAATTTGATTAAATCTTTGACATTAGCACAGGAACATACTGCTCTTACAGTTTTATTCCATGTGTACATAAAAAAAAAAAAAAAAGCTCTTAAAACATTTATTTTGTTTGAGATATTGTAAAATATATGGCAGTCGAATGAGGTCAGAAATCTGAATACCAGTGAGGACCGAGATTGAAAGGGTCAGGCAGAGACTACCTGCCGAGCAGTCAGTTAAGTGATGGCAGCAGGTGACTGAGGCATATCTGACAACAATGTGGAAATCCAGTTTCATATCATCACCTGAAACTCAGCAGTGACTGGACTCAGAAGGTGCAAGAGAAGGGGCTTTTGGTGACAATAAAGCAGAAATGAATTTTTACCGGCAATGAGAAAAGGTCTCTGTGTGAAATTCATAAAGACAGTACTTTCTCTGTCTTCTGCCATAGCCTTCACCTCAAGGAAGGTGCCATGTGACGACCCCCCAGTTAAAGGTGTGTGGAGGTGACTTGATGAATGATGTGCCCTGTTTTGTCCCTCTTGCAACTTAAATGCTTCAGAAATGATTTGCAAATTAATATTCCAAAGTGATTTGTGCAGGATGTGCCTCGGTACTAAATAGGAACCATCAACGTGAGGTTGCCCTGACCTTTACGGATATTCAGATAAATTGGCTCTTGCAGTGTGTACAGTGAGCTTGTTATTTAAATCTGTGGGATGGAAGGTAGATGAAATGTCATATAGGATCTCTAAGCCTGTAATCAATAGCTACAAGAAATCTGTCATATATTTCCTGTTTGTATGAATGGTAAGGTAAATAAATATTGTATTTTAGTCATGCTGAAAAATGTGATGTGACAATCTGTTACCAGAATTAACATACTGTGTTTTAACTGTAATTTGTCTTATGTATTATTATGCACGCATGGTTGTTGGAGTGCTCTGACTGACAATCAATAACAGCTAATTGTAATACTTATAGAGCCAGAATGACATGCAGAAACTGCCAGGAAGGTATTTTGCAGTTGGCTTCAAATGTTTATTTAAACTTTGATGGATGCTCGTAGACCTCCCTCGCTCTCTTCCTCCCACTTTTCTACACCTCCCTCCCTCAAGCCTTCTGTAGCTCGACGAGAGGAGAGGAGAGGAATGGATGATAGAAAGAGATGTTCAACACAGCGTGCTCGTGTCAGAGTTCCTCCTCAGACGTGGAAATGCACCCACATACCCAAAGACGCACTCTGGACACGGATACACTCCCACGCACTGAAACACAAAAACACACACAAAGCTCTTGTAGATGGAAACTAACATGACAAAACTGAAAAATTAGCTGCTTGATATTTTTAGCCTCTCTCTCTCTATATATATATATATATGTAAAAACTACAGGCTGCATAGTTTGCTAGCATCTGTAGATATGTGTGTGTGTGCGTGCATGTGGGTATTCCTGTGTTCCTCAAGATTTACCTCTTAAGGGCCTGAGGGCATGTGGGCTGTCACAGACAACATCCCTTTATTGTGATGTTCTCCTCATTAGGGCCCCTCAGTGAAAAGACTATAAACAGATTCAAGTCCATTAATTGTGCACACTGCCACTGGGAACAGATGATTTGATTAAATTGTATTATTTGATGTCGCAGTTCATACAGACGATCATTTACACAATTTTAACAACTGTAACAAAAACAAGGAAAGGAAACATGCAGAGTAACAGATCAGAGAGCAGAGCTGAGCGTGTAATGAAAGGAGTTTAAAATAGGTCACCCTCTTTCTCCCATGTTCATTGTCCCTGTTCACTACATAACAGAGCTAAAAACGTGTTACGTGTAACAGGTCTCCCCTTCCCTTTCCTGTAGCATTGCTTCATGTGACTGCATCACTTTGCTGAAGAGGATGAACATGTTGGAAGATGTTTTCTCAAGGGTTTGACACTTTTTCAGCCATCTGCCACTAAAACCTTCCCTGTTTAGTGCTGTTAAGCATGAAGAGGCTTCTCCATCACATCCCTGAAAATTTATGAAAATCAAAGATAATGATCAACTATTAACTCAACACTGCATTACTCTGAATTACTATTTACCATTACTACTTTTCAGAGGGAATTTTCTTCTTTTTTTCTCCCCCAGAATATTGTTTTAGAGTATGATAACATGCTATATACAAATACTATACAAATGTTTTTGGGGAAAGTTCTTAAAATGTTTTCGATTTTTTTTTTTTTTTTTTTTTGAGAATGTTACATTTAAGAAAAACCTTCTGGGAACAACAGCAAACATTTCTAGAACGTTTATGATTAAAAGAAACATTGACCTACAGTTTGGGAAAAGTAAAATTTTGCTGACCTCGTCATCCACCCCAACCTCCTCCCCTTATGTCTGTGTATGATACAATCTCACTTCCTCCTTTGCGTCTGTCATAATTACTACAGCCACTCGAGGGCACTGTCACAGTGGAACATTAATATGGGCTGTAAAAACTGCTTGCACAAACAAACAAACAATTATCTACTCATCTTCCAAAATGTCAGACTATTCCTTTAAAGCTTCTCTCAGAATAGATATTACTTGCTGTGAAATGAGAACTGGACCCCTGGTCAACTTCCCAAGCACACCTTCTACCTTTCAACACTATTCTCACTGCCGTTGTTGTGTAACAGTGTCCCCAGACCTCTTCCTTATCAAACTCCATTATTTGTTAGCGATGAAATTGAGTTTGTAAACATCTCTTTGTGGAAACGGTGATGCAACAGGAAAACGAGTAAAGACATGTTCAATTTGATTTAAAAAAAAATAATGAATAAAAGAATACCAATAAGTGCAGTTGGTCACGCTTTGTACTTTGCCCAGACTTCCAGAGAAAAAGACACAAGACTGCTTCATTTAACCAAAAGTAAATGCTGCTATGTTTTGTATTTGATTTATGTTGCTTGCTGATGATAATCACCTCTTTATCTTCTCTTGTATTTTACATGCTGTTTTGCTTCCTGACTATATTTTGCTGATCTGAATCTTCAGGGCTGTGCTACTGTGAGAGCCCTTGTGTTTCTTTATCTTTCTCAGATGAATCTGATTCGCAGATCTTTTTCACAGCCGATGTTTTGAGCTGAAGCAAGGTGGAACTAATAACAAAAAGGAGGCCTACTTTCCAGCAATTATTGCAATGCAGTGCACCAATTAATATTGTAATTTGTTACACATATGTTAGACAAGTCTAAATGTCCGCGGTAAAAAAGCTCTATTTAGCTGTAACTTTTAGTTTTTTCAGACTAACTCCTTGCTCAAGGTCTAGATTTGACATACTAGTTAGCAACCTATCCTTTTGTGTTTGAGAAACAAGTATTTTTACCACCTCTTTTATTTGTTTATGTAATAGTAACTATTATTATGGTCATTTCCATTTGTAACAGTGTATCAACCTACAATTCTTCATATACTGTAACCACTTGGACATAAAATAAGGAATTGTTAGCGACAGCCGCCAAACTGCCGTTTGCTCCCTCCAGCTCTTTCCCAGCCAGAAGAGGCTCCTCATGTTTTGCTGCTGATAAAATTGTCCTTCACATACAATGGAAGTTCATCTCGGAAACATTTAGGCTGCGGATTGTTATGAAATCAGCAGCTCCCTATATTTAAATTTAAATTTTTGATTTGCAGTTTTAGTTTTAGGCCGTTCTCAGGGGGCAAACTAATATTGCATAAACCTTAAGTTTTCAGTTGCAGATTTAGAAAAGCCTACATTACAATTGTAAATTTATTTCCCCCTGTGGAAGGCAGCAGTGTGCTGTTTACTAGAGTATAAATGAATAATTAGTACTTCTGCATCTGTCTCATTCGTGCAGCCTAACATGCTCTTTTTTTTATGTTCATCATCTCCCCTTTTTCTCTGTTCTCTCTCACACATACACTGTTATAAATTGCTAATATACATTTTTCTTAATTATTTTTTAACAGTTATGAAGGTCATATTTTATGCTTCATGGCGTGTGCTGTACAAACAACCAAAACTATGTCAGCATAGTGATAACTTAAGTTATGCAGAGATACACACACATGATCTTTCCTCTCTTACCCTTTGCTCTTCTCAGGGTTGCTTTTTTTTCTTGCCCTCTTTCCTTCTCCACCGTTCTGCTCTTTTTCACCTATCTGTTCTCCCCCCACATCCTTCTTCAGCCCTTCTTCTGCTCCTTCATACAGCATTATTTTCTTTGATCAGTCTCCATTAGTTTCTTTACCCTCCCACTCTGCATACTCACACTGCTGAAGGGATCTCTCTCTCTCTCTCTCTCTCTCTCTCTCTCTCTCTCTCTCTCTCTCTCTCTCTCTCTCTCTCTCTCTCTCCCCCTCCCTGTATCTGTCATTGCTCTCTTTCCTCCTCTCTCTGTCTGTCTTGTCCTTATTTGTCTCCCTCCGTCTCTATCTTTACCTCCCTCCTTCCCTCCCTCCCTACCTCTTTCCCTCCCTCTCCCGCTTATCCTCTTCCCTCACTATCTCTCCACGCACACTTGATTCATTTTACACATTACGGAAGCATCCATCATTTTGCTCTGAGAAGGGAAAAACTCTCTTTCTCTCTCTCTTTTTTTTTTTTTTTTTAACCGTGACAGTATTCTCCACTTCTCTTTTTGTGGCTGTCTTTTTCCCCCCCAACTCCTACTCTCTCCTGTGGATCCAATCCTAAATCTGGAACCAATATGTTTTATTTCCAGCTGGTCATCATGGCAGGGACCGTTCTGTTGGCATACTACTTTGAGTACACGGACACGTTCCCCGTGCACATCCAGGGCTTCTTCTGTTTCGACAAATCCTACTCCAAGCCGTACCCAGGACCAGAGGACAACAGCAAGGCGCCGCCTGTCCTCGTCTACTCCCTCGTCACTGCCATCCCCACTGTGACGGTGAGTCAGTGTTAAACTTGTAAAAAAAAAAAACTACTTCCACAGGTGCCCATCACACACACACACACACTCACACGTAACATGAACAGACATGACAATCACCTACATTATTGCGGACACGATTAACACAAGATGTGACACACACATGGATGGATCCTCCTAATCTACACGTGGCATTTTTGGATTCAAAGAAAGGAGAGAATTGTGTAGGTGTGCATCCTCGTGGTTTCACTGCTCTGTTTGTCTGGATGCGTTCTCTGTCATAACCATGGCAACGGGCACTATATTTGTCCTCCATAGAGCAGTCAGAGATAGCTACAGTGTACAGAAAGTCTGTCCTTATTTCAAGACTGCGTGCTACTAAAGCAGAATAGATATCAGCTTTGAATGGTTTCCTTCATTTGTGCACAAGAGGCACAGTTTCATTTGTTTCACCTCATACAAGATTTAAGGATACATACGGAAGCATCGTTAATAATTCAACATCAATACAGAATTGCAATTTGTAGGTCACAAATTTTTGGCAGGGTGCACATTGATGCAACATTGATATCCATCTACTTCATTTGAACAGTCCTCTATGGTAAACTGCATTTTGACGAGCGCTAAATTAGTTTACAACGACAGTGATTGTTCTTATTAGCCTGAAATATGTAGAATTCCATCACAGCAGCCATACCTTCTTATCAGTACAGCGAGATAATATTAATAATGAAACATTGCTTCACATCCTCATCAAAGCTCTATCTCCATGACTTCTGTCTTGTCCCCCAGGGCATGTCTCTTTGATGTCCTACAATTAAGTGGCACTACGACATGTCTGCATCTGAGCCACGTATTTAGGCAACACACATGTAATCACGAGTACATGGGTGTAATCACACGTGGGTGCAGGCTGCCCTGGGTCATCTGCTGCTGTGCTTTTAATTCACATTTACTGTAAAAAAAATGCCGGTTTTACTTATCTTTTGACAACGATTTTAACGATTAACAGTATTAATGTGTGTGCAAGGTTGTTTAGGGTATTATTTTGAGACTTTCCTGTCAATTTGGAAGTGATTTGTTTACGTTTTGGAAAACAGATTAGCGCATTACATAAGCACAGGTGTATATGTCTATTTGCCTGTGTGTTTGCTTGTTTTGCAGCGAGCATGCACACCAATAGTTGGAGACTGCGAGCATTAGGGTATACGGGCTGTGCAGAGTGGGAGTGGAGTGGCGTGATTTTTGCCTGGAGAGTGAGGCGGCTTTTTTGAAAGTGAGAGCATCTGTGTTCTCTCTCGCTCCAAGATACCGCTCCATCCCACGAGTCTCTGTTTAGGTATAATAAAAAGGCTGGATTCGTCTCACCTTTCTCTCAGATTTGACTCAGACTTTTAGCCACGAACACAAAATGGATTATTTCTTCAGCTGACAGTACAGACGTTTGCTGTAACAAAATATACAGATTTTGTGTGTGTGGGTTGTGTCTGTGACAGCTCAAGATGGTTTTCAAACTTACTAGAAAGTTTTTCTTTTTCCTTCAGAGTCTCTCTGTGCTGCTGTCTCTTTGTATAATGATGGGGAGGCATAAAAGTATAAAACCATAACGTCTGTTTCCTGCTCAAGTTAAAATATTTAAAACGGTACTCTAGAGATAGTACTTTCATATAATAGTAGACAGGTCCTCAAAACAATGGTTAGAATTGTAACAGCAGAGGCTGAGATATTCTGACTTTGTCCCTAGTGTGGCTCAAACTTCAACAATGCTGAACACTAGACTGGTAACACACTGGTAAAAGATGTGTGCATAAGACTGACATGTTATTAACACTAATGAATCCATTTGAATGTTTCTTACTGTTTCATTAAGGGTCATTTGGTCCATTGTGTCATTTGTAATGCTATGACAAATTTATATTAACCAAGACAACATCGTAAACATGGAACCCTGACTTTTACCACTGTAACTGAAAAAAAAAAGGAAATTAGTAATGACACTGTTAGGAATAATTTGGGTTATGGGTTAGTTTAAGTTATTATAACAAAGACATCACACACAATGTCAGCTTTGCCTAAGAGTGACTTATTTGTCTAAATGACCCATTTAATGACAAAAGTCATAAACATCCATGAAGACTCCTTCATGAACATGACAGGTGTCATGGTTATGACAGTGTCATGTCAGTGTAATAATGTGCACCTCGTCAAGTAAAGTGTTGCACCCGCGCTTATCATGATGCAACACAAAATCTTCTTTCATTCGACTCTATTTTCTCATCATAAATACCGATGTCTATTCCCACTCTTTAGTGCAGGTTTTTTACTTCAAAGCTATAGTTTTGATCCAGATGAAACCACCAGGGTTCATTTCTCAGACTTAATAAATCTCTCCCCAGAGCTGAGTGTGAAAAGAGAGTGAAAAGTTTTCAAAAGATGAACCACATGCCCTGTGACGAGTATAATAGCTGGAGTGCCCTAGAAACATCCTTGCTTCATTTTGCGCCACCCTTAAGTAGGGGTGGAGGATATATATATAATATACTCTATGTATTGCATCTTATTCTACGTGGGATGTATTAAATGACTAAGCCGCCGCTGGCATGAGATACGCTTTGACTTTACGTGTCTCTCGCTTCATCCGGCTATGTGCCTCTGTCCCTCTCAGACACATCAGTGTTTCCCATACATATACTTTACTTCGGCGGCCCGCCCGGGTAAATAAATAGCAGCCCAGGTATATTTGGCGACCCATTTTAGCAATTTTTGACCTACTCTTTTAATCTGTCCGAGAGGACGGCGCGAGATCTGTGTCGGAACCTCTGAGCAGGCGGGACGGGGACAGCTGTCGGTCCGTAGCTGCAGCACCGTGCAGCAGACACTTACAGACCCGCCTGCTCTGATGGCGGCGGACAGAATACACATACAAAAGTGCGGTTACTCTTCACAAGAGTAGATGTTGATAATCGTTCGCATGTAAGGACTGAAACACGACCTGTTTGTCAAGACATCAAGAAAGTCCATCACATACAGGCGGAAAGATGACAGTAACCGACAAGCTTGAAGTCCATGTGTCAGTGCTTCAGTATGGAAGCAGCCTGCAGACATACGCAGTCAACTAAATAGGAAGATGGGATAACAATTAAAAGTAACCATTAACCAGCTAATAGTTATGGGTGGGTTCGTGAATTTGGTCTGAAATGGTTAGAGCGTCATCTGAGCCGTCATTCAGACACAGTTTTGGTTTCATTTCACTCAGAGCAGGGGTGGATCAATCATTCAGTGATGACGGGGCTGCAGGGGAACTACCGCATAGTAAAAGTACTGTCAATGAAAAAGTCTTGTTTAAAATAATGCTGCTGCAGTTTGCTACTCAAGAAAGTTAATTTAGATACAGTACATATTGTGGTGTTTTTTCTCTTAAACCCCCCCCCCAAAAGAACCAATTGGATTGTAATTGAATAACTTTTATAATGTTAAACTTAACTTGGTTGTGATTTCCCCCTTTTTACATGCAAGTTTAAAATTATTCCAATAGAAACCACCAATGGATGTAAACAAAAATTAAGTATTTCTGGAGTGCTTTAGAGAATAATTCATAATATCACGATGTATATTGTGTATCGCGACATAGCCTAAAAATAAAAATAATTTTTAGGCCATATCGCCCAGCCCTACCCTCAAGTGAACCTGATAAATCCTGAGCATGTTTTTACTTTACTTTCGTCCACTCTGAGATTAGGCAGGTGCTGTCCTACTACTCAAGGTTGTTGATCACACTGCTGTCACGGTTTACAGGTTCATCCCATAAACAGGAGAAAGAATATTTACGCTGCAGAGGTAGAAGTTTGATTCTTATCCATTCAAGTCTGCTTACGTGACAACTATCACCGTCCAAAGGGACATAAAAGTTGTAAATTACATTCACAATTTCTCCATCATCCACTGTTACTACAGAGTGAATTTATCACCTCTGCAATTGATCTAGCTAGGTTGCTATTCATAAGTAAAGTGAAGTGCGGCAGTGTCCCAGGCATGACTCAGAAAATAACCTCAACATGCTAAACGCTATGGAAATTACCTTAAAAGGTACTCTGAGATGCGCATGCCCGCTAATGGTTTAACACTTTTCCACTGATACGGGAGGCTGTAATGTACCAAGATATCAGGATTTGTGCCAGCATGGGGAGTGATGAAAGACTGTTAGCTGGAACACGCAGACGTGAACCTTGCAGGGTTTATATAATGCTGCAGCTTTGCAAATGTTTTATGAGTAAGACAAAGTAACACATTTGTTGGACCTTAACGATACACTCTGTCTTTAAGTGACTCATGATAAATGTAAAAGTTCTGTTTGTTTGCAAGTATTCCACTGACCATTTTTAAGAATAATTTCTGATATATTCCGATGTAATTTATTTCTTAATTATATTAATTATATTAGGGTTATATGACCACCTCTTAATACATGATGAAATCTGATTCATTCTCTAAAAAAGCCAGTGGGATGCAGTCAAAAGCTCTGTGATTAGCAAATTAATTTTATTCTGAATAATTACCAGTCAGTTCATGTTTTTACCAGTTGTGGACAAATTATTCAGATGATCTACTGAATGTAAAAAATTGTTTTAATATATTCCATTAGAAGTAAAAGTCCCACATGAAAAAAAATCCTACTTAAGTAAAAGTATATTAGTATTAGCAGCGACATGTAGATTAAGTATAAGATTAAAAGTACTGATTTGATCCCCGTATATATTAATATATATGACATCATTACATTATCAAAAGTGAAGCATCAGTGTAAGCAGCATGCTACTTTTGTAGCTGCTGCAAATAGAGCTAGTTTGAAATACTTGTATCCAGTTTTATATCCAGGGACAACAGATAAACCTGAGGAGTCGTCAGATGATTCCCGGTAGAGGGAAGAAGAAAGCACAAAGCTTTCATCCATCAGTTTTTTTACTTCCTGTTCTTGTTTAATTTTAGATTTTTTTTTTGTGAAAAATTGGATCATTAACAATGTGTTTAAGTCTTCATCTTAAAAGTAACTAAAGCTATCAAATAAATGTCGTGAAGCAGAAAGTAGTAGTGGAGCAAAGAGTATGTTTCCCTCTGATAATACTCAAGTAAAGTACAAGTACTTCAGAATTGTAATTATGTACAAGTACTTGAATAAATGTCCGTAGTGACTTTCCACCACTGGTTTTTACACATCATGTTCTCCGTACATTTTGGGTGGGCCAACTGTAAAGTCACTATCAGAAGTGCTGATGATATAAAAATGCATTAAAAAGAGAAGCAGAGTCTCTCAGAAGTTTCCGCAGACAGTTTATGGCCCTCATAGACTAATGGTGAAAGTTTGGGTTGGACTGTAATTAGGTTTTGGCTCATTAAAAGCTGCAGTGCGAGTTAAAACAGAATCCAACACATTTCTTTGGCCTGATCAAAAGTTTATCCTGAAACTGACAATGTTGGAACGCAGCAGCGATGTCTTTCATGTCAAACTTAACCTCTACGATTTAAACGACACACATCAGTGTGTGTGTGTGTGTGTGTGTGTGTTACTTCCTAATACTGAATACTACAGAATACTGAAGAGACAAAGGAGACAGGAAGTGAGAGGCTGAGTGAACCAGGGGCACTTGTGTGGTACTTGGCAAAAATGCTGGAGGTTTCAGTGCATCAGTGAAGGTAAGTGTGTGGGTGGATGACGGCGCACATCTTCTCCTCCATTGCCACTGAAAACCGTTTCTGTGTGTGTAGACGGGAGCTGGTGTGCGTGTGCGGTAGTGCAGGGATCTGAGCACTAGTCAGAGTAGCTCTAGGCAATCTGTATGACTCTCCTCAACTGAAGCTAATTCTATTCCCCCACACACACACACACACACACACACACATACACACACACACACACACACACACACACACACAGTATACAGTTTATAGCCTATTGCAGTCTATGTACAATACATGCACCTGCACTGCAGGTGACATTTCAGCACGTATTCCAATTATGCCATGGCAGCTAAGAGAGCAGGGTAAAGTGGTATTTGAACCATTTCTTATTATTTGCGCCCGTCTATCTAAGAGCATGTATTGTATAATGGAGACCTTATGCACTTGCTGAGGGCACAGCACTACCCACCCATCGGTCGATACAGTTCAGCTGTGACCAATCAGAGGATCAAATGCTAATTGTAGGCTTAAGATGTTCGTGGCACAGTGTGAGCTTTCACAGCACATGGAGATTCACACTGTGCCAGACAAACGCACACACTTGTAAGTACATATAATAGGATATGATGCAGCGAATGAATGGAGTTTTGAATGTGGATGTTTATTTTTCCAGGTTTTTTTTTATTTTATATGTGGATCGGAAGCATAATGCTAAATAGTTTTGCCCCTGAGAGCTCCCTTCTAAAGCAGCTAAATATAAGCCTCTAAAAGAGGTAGAGAAGGCAAAGCCAGGGAGCTCTTTGAGAGGAGAGACAGCAAGAGTTCAAAATGCAGCAAACACAAAAGCATGAGACACTGAAAACAGAGCTAGAAAACACAAGAAAACCAAAAAGAAGACTTTGAGCAGCTGTTGGATGAGGAAAGTGGGAAAGTGAAGGACAGGAAAGAGAAAACAAGAGGCTCTGTTCAGTGTCATTCAATGGCTGCTTGCTGTTCCAAGTCTGTTTGCTGCTGTCTATTAAAGCTTGGGAAGAGCCTTCATGCATAATGCAGCTCCATGTGACAGAAAGATGGGGATTGGGGCAAACCATGAAGGCAGACCATATTATCCAGTCATGCTGGAGTTTATCAAGGGAGAGCTCTTGATGCATAAAAATCTGCATTAAGCTGTTGCCGTCATTTCTTCAAAATCAGTGTGAAGACATGATGGGGGACACAAGTCAGTTGAAGAGGTCAAGTGGCGAAATTAAGCAGATACAGATGAAAATAAACATAGGATGCAGAGAAAGGTGATGGCTCTGCCTTTCAGAGCTCAGACGTCTGAAGAAATTCAAACCAGCATGCTGAATGTGTCAGGACAGGATGTAATGCTCTATTTTTTGATTTGTTGATTATTTTAGTTTGTTAGTTTTTGTAAGGACAACTTATTGACCAAAGAAAGATGACTTTGAGCCTTTTTGAGATATTCCACTGCTGCAATGCAGTTTGGCAGCAGAAAATAAACATAAACATTACATGTCGGGTTTTTAGTGAGAAGGTCTCTCAGTCACCGCTGCTTTTTCTTTTTGTCTTCACATTTTAATACAACTCATTCTGTGTGTTCCTGAAAGACAAAAGAAATGTGGTTCCACCTAAAAGATGAATTCTTTCATATAATAGCACGGAATACAAAGAAAACCACACACTTTTCACACATACAGTTGTAGTCTAAATGGCAGGACACATCAGATTTGATCATTTCTAGCAGACATTGCTGGAAGCTTGGTAACTTGAGCCTCTTTTCCACTGCTGGTACCAGCTCGACGCGACTTCACTTGACTCTACTCTTCTTTCCTTTGGTACCAGGTAGTTTTCTGGATTTCATTTTGTTTCCACTGCAGATGGATTCCCCTTAAAGCGTTGCCGTTACTATAGCAATGCCATGTGACAGCATCTTCAACACAACACACACAATCACTGAATCAGAGGAAAGTTTGCTCCTCCTGGATGGACCATTGACCAATCAGTAGTCTGCAGTGTTTTCGTGTTAGCATCTGCTCAGCCTGCTTGGAACCTCAACGAAGGTGATACTAAAAACAGTGCCTGGTGCTATCCACAACTTTTGCTGAATTTAAAACCAAAAAGCGAGTAGAGTTGTGTTGAGCCAGTACCAGCAGTGGAAAAGGGGCTATAGTGACCACTGGTTTGTTTTATTTATGCCAAAGTGGAAAGTATTGTTTGTCATTCAACAGAGTAGGGTTACATAATATTGAAACATAAATCTTTCTTCATTGCAGACTCTCCAGTTGTCGCTTCAGTTCATCTCTGTTGGTTTGGATCAAAGGTGTTGGTCACCAAAATTCATCTCTGGATCTACTCTCCAAAGGTCACCATATACAGTGCATCTGGAAAGTATTCACAGCGCTTCACTTTTTCCACATTTTGTTTTGTTACAGCCTTATTCCAAAATGGATTAAATTAATTTTCCCCCTCAAAATTCTACACACAATACCCCATAATGACAACGTGAAATACATTTTTTAGAAATTTTTGCAAATCTATTCAAAATAAAAAAACAAAAAAATTACATGTACATAAGTATTCACAGACTTTGCCATGACACTCAAAATTTAGCTCAGGTGCATCCTGTTTCCACTGATCATCCTTGAGATGTTTCTACAACTTGATTGGAGTCCAACTGTGGTAAATTCAGTTGACTGGACACGATTTGGAAAGGCACACATCATCTATATAAGGTCCCACAGTTGACGGTGCATGTCAGAGCACAAACCAAGCCATGAAGTCCAAGTAATTGTCTGGAGACCTCTGAGACAGGATTGTATCGAGGCACAGATCTGGGGAAGGGTACAGAAAAAAATTCTGCAGCATTGAAGGTCCCAATGAGCACAGTGGCCTCCATCATCCGTAAATGGAAGAAGTTTGGAACCAACAGGACTCTTCCTAGAGTCGGCCGCCCGGCCAAACTGAGCGATCGGGGGGAGAAGGGCCTTGGTCAGGGAGGTGACCAAGAACCCGATGGTCACTCTGACAGAGCTCCAACGTTGCTCTGTGAAGAGAGGAGAACCTTCCAGAAGGACAACCGTCTCTGCAGCACTCCACCAAGCAGGCCTGTATGGTAGAGTGGCCAGATGGAAGCCACTCCTCAGTAAAAGTCTCATGACAGCCCGCCTGGAGTTTACCAAAAGGCACCTGAAGGACTCTCAGACCATGAGAAACAAAATTCTTTGGTCTGATGAAACAAAGACTGAACTCTTTGGCCTGAATGCCAAGCGTCATGTTTGGAGGAAACCAGGCACCGCTCATCACCTGGCCAATACCATCTCTACGGTGAAGCATGGTGGTGGCAGCATCATGCTTTTATTTTGAATAGATTTGCAAAAATTTCTAAAAAAATGTATTTCACATTGTCATTATGGGGTATTGTGTGTAGAATTTTGAGGGGGAAAATGAATTTAATCCATTTTGGAATAAGGCTGTAATATAACAAAATGTGGAATAAGTCAAGCGCTGTGAATACTTTCCGGATGCACTGTATGCTGTCACCAAGCCCGCAAGTGACCAGATTTTGCTTTAAAAACATCTCCATAACAACAAAGCCACCTGCCTGCTGTGGTATCAAGCAGCAATATTAAAAGATTAGTTTTCCACTTTACTCTCATCTCAGGTGTAGAGACAGATTCAAATGGTGGAAGGCTTTAGGTGAGCCCTGCAGCAGCAGAGTTCTCATAAATTAAAATGTCTCCCATCATGCTCCTTGACTGTGCCATTGTTATGCTAATGTTCAGCAAATTATGTTGTTCAGAAAATCCAGATTTTCCCTCTTCTCACTAAACATATCTTCTCTATTCTATATTTACCAAGTATTGTTATTGTAATCATAGTTGTCATCTTTGACAAGCAGTGCAAAAGAAAAATCTGCTCACACACACACACACACCAATGCACAGAACTGTACAATCACACACTGACACATAGGCCTACAAACTGTCAAGTAAGGTTGAAGTGTCTTCATGTATAGTGACAGCGTGGAACGCCATCAGTTCATGCATGCAATCATGCTTCTGACATTTCAAGTTGATTGCAATTATGTGTACTTTATCACATACTGGGGAAGTGGGCACACATAAGCACATACTCTTACACATCCATCAAAAAATACCCCAGAAGTTTGCACAGTGTTAAGCCTTGGAACAATCTTTCATGAATAATAGAGTCACATATGACAGACAGAAGAGGATTGAGAAGAGCCATCGAGTGAGAGAAAGGATTTAGGTGTCACGCTCAGACTCTTCCATTGTTTTCTTTCCCGAACAATGGATTGTGATGAGATCAAATCGCTTCATGATTTTCTCTTCAGGACAGAAGAAGGAGCCACAAATTAGTCAAAAGGGATTTTGATCCTTGCTGTATCTGTTGACGTGGTTTGGTAAAGTGCAAATGTGATAAAATGCTTTTTCACCAATTGTAATTTATGGAGAATATGATGGCAAAGGCACAAAAGGTGTTCTCAGTCCCTCTGAAGGGCGGACCGGTCAGCCACTGGTGGGGATGGCTAAGTTCTAAATGTAGTTCTAACAATGGCGGTGGTGGTAAAGCTCGTAACGCCAGCAAAAATCAAGGAATTGAAGCAAAAGTCTGCAAAGTCTAAAATGGTAATTTACCAAATGGTTTTGCACTCATCCAACTGCACCCAATGCTCACATTGGGGAAAGGTCTCCGTTGTTTACAGCTTGGTGAGTAACTATGCACAACTTATGTCAATGGTGGGCAATGCTGATTGGTTAAAGACAATTCCAATAGTTTCAAAATGAACCCTAGGTTAGCACCCATTAGGATTATTGTTGTCATGTTATTTTTTTTTTATTATTATTTTTTTTTTTTACATTTTGGTAGTCAGTACCAATACCAACTAAAATCCAAGATTCTCAATAAAGGTGATGATAGCACAGCAAATACATTAACCAATGAATTGAGTGTAGGTGTGAAGCTGCATCAGCAGGAAAGTCACTGGCGCTTTAGCCAGGATGACCTTCATGTTTAGCAGCAGAGCTTCTCATTGCTTCCTCGCCACAGTTGGCAGATTCAGATATTTTGGCCTGGGTCGATGCTTGTCCATTAATACATTTTGTTTGTTTTTGTTGCACTTTTATTTCACATACAGGAAAGTAACAACTCATTGTTGAGTCGCCCACTCCACCTGTCTGTCCTTTGCACCATGTGTGTGCAGCAAAGGCTGAACCCTGCAGAGATAACAAGACCGAGCTGAAATTAAATGAGTGCACAGAAATTCGGTAAATAACTCATCTTTTCCCCCTTTTTTTTTTTTCTTCGGCTTGTTTCCTTCCATTCTGTCTGTACCTTCAGTGCCACAGGAAAAGAGTACCGTTGTATAATTTTGGTACTGACTTAATACCAAAGTATCGGTTTTCGTGACATCCCTAGTCAGGATGCAACAACTGGAAACACCTTGCCAGACAAATCGATGGATGCATTGAAGTTGGGTCTGGCAAGGCTAGAACAGAGGGACAGTGGCTTGGATAACTTTTTCTGCATTCAAATGGGGTCCTTTTTTACCATGAACACGAGAAGAGTCCATATAAATGGCCCTCTCGTGGTATTTACGATGTCGGGAATCTAAATTTTCTGTAAGCCTCATGTTCACGAGTTGTGACGTATTTGCTGACGTTTATGGAAATGGAAGAGGCCATGGAAGTTCAGCTTGTATTGTATTGTGATATTAGTCATGTAGAGTTTGTCTTCATAACTAGGATAATAGCCTACGTCTGATAAACATCTAGATCTTCCCAACGGCCACATCTTTTCCCTCTGTGCGCTTGCATTTCCCGCATTACGTTACATTGTTCCTGTTAGCTTGCTAAATTGTTCGCCTCTGTGGCTTGTTGACGGCGTCCATGTTGCCATTGCTTCGTAACGGTATTCTTACGACTTAACCACTTCAACGGCAAGCATACGGTGCACACAACTTCCCATGTTGTAATCACAAGCTCACAAATTCCTTTTGAATGCAGCATTTGAGAGCTGATTGCAGGAACGAGAGGCAGGTGTGTACTGTTCTCGGGTGATTAGAGATGGCGGGAGGAGTTCAGAACAACTGCTGGAGGGTTGGGAAATCGCGGCGTCTGGAACTGCAGGAGGGACAGTAAAAAAATTTATGAAGCAAATTTTTATTTTCTCCTGCTCTTATCCTCAAGCGGGTTGCACTCCTAAAAAAGTTTAGAGCCACCGGTCTAATCGCTTTAGCCAATGGCTGTCACATCATCGCTTGTCTGTCGTGTTTGTCCTTCCATGTCTCTGTGTCTTGTTTCTGTGAGTTTGTACATCAAAAAGAGAGACAGAGAGACAGACAGATCAGTGTGTCAGCAAACATGCTTATGAGACAGAGCATTGTAAAAAGGGCAGGGATAATAAGGGATAATCACAGCTTTATCCTGCCACTGCCAATCACACTGGGTAGAGAATTGAGAGATGAAGACAGCAGGCCTTGTAGTCCCATGTTGATACGCCTGACCAGCTATCTGCTCCCACTGTGATAGCCTGTAAAACATGCTCTATCCCACAAATGAGAATTCTAATCCTGCAATAGTCACACTCGCGTCGATTAGCTGTAAGGTCTCTTCCCACACTGATCCAAAGTCCCTGTGTTTCTTCTCATGAGGAAGCACATGGAAAGAAACAAAACTTATGAGGAGAAGAGAATATGAGTGGAAATGGAGACAAAAAGGGTCGAAGCAGGATAAGGGCAGAGAAGGGGAGACTTGAGGAGAGCAAGGAAAATGTAAAGAGACAAGAAAAGAAATGGGGAAAGAAGAATATCAAGGTCATACCTCAAACTTTGGCTATACTCAGTTTAACAGGATTTGAACTGTGAGAAAAGGATTCAAGATGGCTAGAAAGGAGGCAAGAATGGACAATTTATATTTATGTCACAGAAGAAAAACAGAAAATAATGGCAATGTTTCCAGTAGCCTAGTTTCTCCTCCACAAAGACCTGTGAAAGCTGTCCTACAAAACACAGAATAAAAGCAGGGTGAGACAGAGGGAAGGAGATGGATGGAGAGAGTGTGGGTGATGATGAAGCTGAAGCAGCTAAATTGTCATGGTTACCATCGCTAGTGTATGAAAAGGCTGCCTGTGTGTGTGTGTGTGTGTGTGTGTGTGTGTGTGTGTGTGTGTGTGTGTGTGTGTGTGTGTGTGTGTTTGATGTAGAGCAGTGGGCCTGCAATGTCAACAGATGTCATGTGATATTTGCAGGAGCTTTATGTAGACTCGGTGTAATCCTCATGAAGGATTTTTTTTGTTTCTTTCCACAATAATTATGGAGGAGCTGCTTCCAGCAATACATCATTTTTCGGAAGATAAGTGTGAAGGACTTCCAGCCAATAAACACATTACAGATACAGACCATAAATGCATAGATTAGGAAATTAACACCACACCAAATAATGAATCACTCTATGTACATTTCATGGTGTAAATGCATAGCTAAATTTACTGTTTTTTTCACAATATCCTCGAGGTGTTGACGATTCTTTACACATCTGGGAAAAAACGAACAGACACACGGGCGTACATTTCCACACTCCCCCTTACGCTTAGATTGCTTTATTTATGTTGGGACGTCAAACCGTCATTTTACATTGTATCACTTATTCCTAGTCGTCAATATTGCTCATAGAGCATGGTGCGTATAATATGCTGTTGTAAGACCGAGGAAAACGGTGGATCTCTGTTTTATATGAAGGCCTGTTTTCCACATAGACATCTCTGTATTTGAGATCATGTGTTTTCTTTTCTGAAACTACTTGTGTATGTGTTGGGTTTTTTTTGGAGGCACTGCAAATTGGAAGTGACAGATGACTGAACATCCAGGATGATCTGTTGTTGAAAAAAATCCACAGTTCCTCTGTGCAGTCAGAGCTCATCATTTGGTGCCTTTTGACTTTTAAAAATGACTTTTTTTTAGCTGTCTGTTTTTCTTTGACGTGCTGTAAGCGTAGATCACCTTTTCTTCCATTTGTGTTTTTACATTTTTCTCTCATATTTCTTTATTCTTGGATTTTGTAAAGCAAAGATGCGCACTGCCTCATAAACGCACAGTGTTCGAAGTCAGGCTCACAAAGGCAAACGCACATCCTACAAAAACTGTCACTGTGTCACAATAGGTAGACATGTAAAAAAAAAAAAGCCAATTAGAACCAACTCAAGCTCTGGAGTTTCCCATCACTCCTCCACAAACACATTGCATGAGTTGAGAGGTGGCATTTAAAAGATTCCAGAGCTGATCCAAGACTGACAAAAAGCCATACAAGCAGATTCTACAGTGCACACACACATACACACCCGTTCTGCTAAAAAACAAGCATCTACATGTCATGTGATCTCTGCTCCCTGTTGCAGGAGAGGCTAGTTTGTGCCAGTCAGCCTTCATCGAGCTTGTTCTTATACTCTTTTTGCTCATTTTCTTACTCTCTTTTCACTGTTTTCTGTTCTCCATTATTGCTCTGTCTTCTCAAATCCTGGCACTTTTGCTTATGGTCCTTTCGGCATTTACATACAAATGTCTGATTATGTCTTAATCACGCCGTCTCCTCTCACAACCTAAGATCTCACTTTATCCCTCCAAAAATCCGAGGACAAAATAAATGTGACCTAACAAGCACCAGCAACTGCCTCCAGAAAACAGTCAACATCTGCTCCAAACTAATTGGCTGCCAAGTCATATTTTTACGTTGTTCCAGTGGAGCATTACATTTTACCTTCCACTAAGAGTCTGTACAGCACCTTTTCTGGCATATTTTCACTCTCTTATCAAATCTTTAATGCAACAGATTGTTTATGGAATTAGTCTCAGTGCGAGTCATGTGTCCTTAAGTAAACCAGCATTTGTCAACATTGTTTTTCAAATGTTTTCGTTCCCAGTCTGGTGACTCATGTTTTATGTTTTTATCAGGAAATACCAACAGCCCTGCGGTCCTGACCCAAGTTCTGGTTTGGAAAAAGAGACATTATCTGTCACAGTAGTTTAAAATTAAAAGATTAATTATATAATTTTCCAGAAATATAACTAAATAAATATTCCATTCAAACGAGGTTAGATTAGGGAAGGAAAACAACCTTCCTGCTGTGGCAGCACTTGAGAATGGTCTGGCTTCACCCATACAGTATATCATTATGTTTGTATTTACTTGAAGCAGGCACAATTGTCTGGAGCAGCACTGAGCCCAGTTTTTGTGGAACACTTGAATTTAGTTAGGCAAGCCTTGGCATTAGAAAAGCTGAATCCCAGCAAAAGACCAAAAAGAACCAAGCACGCCTGCCTTATTGCATGATCCAAATATTTGACAAAACTTGACATTTTCAGTGTGTAGTTGCTCTGAGGTTGTTATTGTTGTTTACCGTTGCAGCGGGGAATTTGAAAACTGTACCACGCAGATAGCAGAACAAGAGGGGAATGTTGACTGAAAAAGTGGGCCAATGGCAAGTTATATTGACATTCTCCATCTCGTAAGTGAGACTACAACGGAGGGACAAAAATGCATCTCCCGTACTGCTAGACATTCTGTTTATGACTTTGAGCTAATAGCAAAAAAATATATATACTGTCTGGTATACAACTTGTTTACCAGAACAAATTGTTTACTCAATAACAGTTTTCTTACCAGAGGTTACAACCAAAGTTGAACCATGCGCTGTTTCTAGAGTTATATTCTGAGCTCAAAACCCATGAATTTAAATGTGGCTAGTGTGGCTCAAAAATGCCCTTTTAGATCAACGCCTCTGAGGGGAAACAGCTCTGAATGATCACGTGTAATGACTTACAGAGGAATGGCAGCAGAGAGCTGTATGCTTTGTTTAAACTCAACCCAACCAAACTCCAACGTTAACCACGTGTTTATTATTATTATTATTATTATTACCATGACAATGACGGTCTGCTAGACCTGTTGCTGGTCCTTTCCTACAGTCATATGAAGGTATGTTGTTTTTAACCATGATATTGTTTACGTGTCAGCATTAGTTTGTCATGTGGAGGATGCTGAAAATGCTCGTACCCGCATGTAGAATTTTGGGAATGATTTTAATTTTTTGGTGGTTTCAGCATGAGGACGTGTCACCATCAGAGGCCGACTGTTACTTTGGAAACAGTTGAAATCAGTTGCTTTGTGGTTCTGAATGCTGTTCCAGTTCATCCTCTTCTCTTCACTTCTGAGCTCATACAAAACGCTTATCTCTTTTTGGCTGCGTTCATTTCTAGTGGAATTGCTGATCTTCTGTTTGTCAGGCAGGTTTTTCTTTGCTTTATGTGTTTCTCCACCAAGTGACATATTGTTTTGGGGTTATGAATTTGGGTAATTTATCTTCCTTTTGTTTGCCTGCTTGTCTGTATGTGTGTTCTTTGCATGTTAAAGAAAAATGACGTATTCTAAATGTCATATGGCATCTGCTGTTGCGGCTTTGACATGTTGCTGCAGTCTGACAGAAAGTCTGCTGATGGGAAAATTGTGGTCTGAATGAGAAAGCAGAGGGACACAATGCTTACGGATGTTATGTTTGATTTTAAACTCTTCACAACGATAACTCGGTGACAAAATGTCATTCATGGTCATAAATTATATTAAACTGTGTGTTTCAGTATATTTACAATACATTAGCTCTGTCAGGCATATCTTTGCGTGATCGGCATTTTGTTATAATTTAGAATAATGATGCAGAGATGTGGATATAAACTCAATTCACATTACAAAAGTCAAAAGAGATATCGCAGAACAATACACTAAAGGAAACAGACCAATTTGTCGTCCTACCCTGGGTTAGTAAAGAAAGACAAAAAGAGATAAGTATAAATAAACAAACTACTAGCCACATTAAAAACCCTCCCTGACCCTGCTGAACCCCCACAGTGCCTCTGACACCTTTCCTCTTCCATTCTTGCATCTACCCACCAGCCCCCCCACAAACCCAACCCTACCCTTGGGAACCCATAAAGGAGCAGAATAAGTTTTTAACAAATTTATAGTACATGTCTCCCTGTAAAAGGTCACAAAAGTCCTCAACCTTCATTCAAACCTGCACTGATATTGGTAGTTACCTCGGGGCAGCACAACAAGCAGTAAACACAGTCCTGGTACATTATCACCTAAGCTGTTTCGGAAAACATGTTAACAAACAGTTTTCACATCTAGTAGATACTAGGTAAAAAGCCACATAAGCATTTGTTTGATGTAATCACTGTGGCAAAAGTATGTCCAATACTTGCTGTCTTTTTGGCTGAGTTGTAGTCTCCATCAACTCCCGAGGGAAATATTTGGCTCTGTAGCAGTTCAATGCTCCACTATGTTCACCTACTAGTTGCTCACTGTGTGTCTGCTGTGTAGTGCTGAGCAGGAAGCATACAGTGAATTTAGTAGAGGCTTTTTTTTTTTTTTGCTGAGAACAGCTACAAACAACAGAGTAATGAGACTGAAACAAAACAGTAAAGTTTAAGGCCATAAAACAAAAGCAATGAGCTGAAAGAGGCTGAAAAGGGCATTGGCAGCAAGGTCACAGCAAGAAGGTCCTGGGTTTGCACGAGACCTGCCATCCCAGATCCTTTCTTTGCATGTTCTCCCCGTGTTCCAGTGGGTTTCCGCTGCGTGCTCCGGTTTCCTTTCACCATCAAAGACATCTATGTTAGGGTCAATACACCTGTCAGCACCCATGACCAAGGCACTGCAATTTGGAGCCCACTGTTCTTAGTGTGTGTGTGTGTGTGTGTGTGTGTGTGTGTGTGTGTGTGTGTGTGTGTGTGTGTGTGTGTGTGTGTGTGTGTTCACAGGATGAGTCAAAATGTGATATATTTCTGTGAGTTCTTGTGTGTTTAAATCGTAAACAATTCTTTTGTCCATTGTTATTGGGGAAATATGTATCAGTGCAGCTTTAAATGCACCTTGTGATAAACGTTCAGGTATGTTGTTATCATGCTTCAAATCTATGTCTGTATCTGACTGCATTAAGCAGCTTCCTAGTCAGGAGAAACTATACAAAACCAAGTGCACTTTCCAGTGATACATCAGTGATACTTCTATTTGAAAGTGGAAGAATAGGAAGCATATCGCATGGAATGTTACTTGGTGTTTCTTAAATTGTATTAAAGTGGCACATACATGTAGGTTTGTGCATTAACTTCATGAAATCAGGCTATTAGTTTTGTAGAAGTTGTCAGTAGTCTGACTTTTTTTTTTAATCATATTTCGGACGACATATAGAATGACTTTTTTTTCATATTTCGGACTGAGAGAACATGGCTGAGAGAAAATAACTAGACCTTTCTGTGTCTGATGTTGTTATCTGTAGCTTTATATAATACAACGCACCTTCCAAATCAATGAACGGCACTGCTACAGCACCAGAAATGAACAATTCATTGAAATGTAAACCTGAAAATACACGTTTCAACAAGTCTTCAGCATGATTATTATTAACACGTGCAGACCTGCAAAACACAAATGTCTCTCTCTCTCTCTTCTGACATGCCCTTCAGTCTGTCTGAATTGTATTCCTTTGGTTTGATTTTCCCTCCAAGGAATCATCAGGAACTCGGGCTCCATGCTGTTGAATTTTAATACGATGTGAGAAGCGTGAAACTTGTCTGTTTCCTGAAAGATTTGGTCACTGTGCAATCTGACAGACATGTCAAAATTTATCAAAAGCAAAGTATAGAGGTGGAGCAATGTATTCAACAGACCTGAACTGACCTTTCTAAAGAGTTAATGCTGTGAAGACCTTGTCAGTACGCATTGAGTAATAGTGTTTCTATCCTTGTTAGTTGCCTGCAGAAGTTGTGCAGACTTTTTGGTAAATTTGAATATATATATATATAGATATCACATGATAACTTAACCTTAAATTTAAAGCTTATTTAACATTTAACAATTTGTATCTTATTTGTTGTGGAAAATAGAAATAAACAAGGTGTCACCAGTTTAGAGGAAGTTTTAAAGTCGTCCTCTCTGGGTTCTTCAGTCCCATAAAAGACGAGTTGATTTCACGTCGCAGTATTTTGGCCTTTTTCTACGTATGAGAGTACGCTGCAGCTACTGAATGCATGTTGATAAGGTCTGTGGCTGCAGGTTAAACATCCTGTTGCCCTTCAGAGGCCTCTTCCTTTTTCAGGTTATGCTAGCAGCAGCATTAAAACTCTTGCATTGTATGTATCTTTCTTTTTCTAAAGCACTCAAGTGGCACACAACCTCCTCGAGTTGCTGGAAATAAAAAAAATAAAAAAAAAACATTTTAGTTTTTGTCGACACTGCACCGACAGCTGCTGAAACCAATTTGGCAAGTTAAAAATGAGCCTTTGATGATTTTAATTATGTTGTGATAGACCTCTCTTCTTTAATCTGAAATCTCATTTTTACAATGATTAATTGCCAACAACACCATTTACAAGTCGGTAGGCCTCCTGCGTTTTTTGCTGCTGGTTGCTGTATCTATCATCAGTGGCTGCTGTCTCTTCCACTCATCTTCTCCTCATTCTCTCCGCACTCACTTCAGACACTTCCCAGGAATACATTAAAACTCTTCTAACACATGCCAGGACGAGAGCGCACATCAACCTTACGTTACATAACTTTCAGTTGTCGAAACACTGCTTTCTTGTGATAGTACTACACTTGTTCCTGCCACAACCCTTAGATGTTCTGAATCCGTTTTATGCCACACCCTAAACACAGTTCAAAGAATCAAAGGAGGACTGCTGTCGTTTCCTGCTGCCCGAAGCTCTGCAATGGCCTCTGCTGTGGATTTTTAAGCCAAGCTCAAGAAAGACCCTCCTTTGTAATGGCGCTTTCTCAATGGAGCTCATTGAGACCCGAGCTCTTTGAGCGCAAACTGAGTCTCGGAAGGGCTTTTTAAGTTGGAGCAGCACGCTGAAATTGACGTGTGCTTGCACTGCCATTTATACCCATTTGCACAGAAGACCTGTCTATATCAAGGCGGCATGTCTCTGTAGAATGACAGGGAGCTTGCACTATGAGACTGAGAGGTGTCACCTCACCCTTTGTAAGAGACATTGCAGGACAGGATGACTGAAACACGAGTGTCTCACTGACACCAACACGGCAGGATGAAATCTGCCATGTTTACGCTTTCATGTTGGAACATCTCAAGTCAATGGCTTGAGAGAAAAGGTGGATAATGCAAAATATGATCTCTCTTTCTAATTCCCATTAGTACTACGCATTTGAAATCAACTGGATGTTTTTTTTTAGAGAATTATTAAGAATCCGAAATTATAATATTCCAACCTAGGAGTCATGCAATGACAGCTCCAGCCTTATGGTTAAACCTTTATTTTAGTTTGAAAGGGGTCCATTAAATGTGCCACTCATTTTAGCATCAGTAGCGTCATACAGTTGCAGATTAAACAATCAAACATTAACATACATTCAAATCTGATACCCAGTCATTAAGTTATTTTTAAGGTTTTCGGTTGTACCTTTGGTGGGAATACGTAGTTGTTCTTATCGTAGGCATTGGGGAATGAAATTCTGAAGCAGTTTAGGGGTAAAAATGTGCTACATAATCCAGCTGTCTCATCTTGTGCGCCCACCAGCTCAGCCAAAGTGCCTGCAGCAAAGTACTAAATCTCTACCAGCTTCAAAGATAATGATTTATGGTTGACCCTCCACACAAACCTCCCTGCAGAAACAAATAAGGCGTAGTCAGAATTGTGGGAGGATAATATTGAAGTAGGTCCAAGAGAAGCGGAGCTTTGCTTTATCTTATGAGACATTTTCTTCAGAATTGATTAAATTTTTCCTCATCCTTTATCTCATTTTCTTTGGAAGGTGGGCTGAGCTTTGGCAGCGTTAACCTGTTCAATTTGATTTTGTCACACACACTTTTTCACCTGAAAGCTGTCCAGTCATAATAGGAAACATGCTGAAGGACATCTTGCCAGTTGTTTAGATGGGTTAAAAGGTTACTCAGCTTTCCTTCTTTACCTACGAAGCCCACGAGCAGTCTGGCCTGGTTTTTGCTACAGAAAAGACTTGACTTCCTTCTGTGTAATTTGTGCTGTCTGACTTGTTGAAAGCTTTGCACAGCTTTGTTCACTGACAAAAAACCTGCTATCCCCTTATAATTTCAATCAGTGTTGTGTGATTAGTGCCTTCTTTCATGCTTTGTCTTGGAAGGCAGTGTCTCTACTATGTCTCCTGCTACTTTCAGCTCTTCTGTTTGGAATGGATGTCAAGTATACACGTATACTTTGACAGCCTAGTTTACAGTATACTATCAAATTATGGCTGCCGTCAATAGCTCAGCAGGTGAGATTCAAAACATCAGGACTGCTCTGAAAGTGAATGAAAATGAAAATCAGAGACGATGACGTTTCCACTATGAATATATACAAAAGAAAGAAAAGGTGTTGGACTATTAATGATTTGCCAGGGAAAATGTATTTACATTTTTTTGGACATTTTCCTTGATGCCGGTCTGAGGGTTGAAATATTGTGAATGAAAAGAGCACAAAAGAAGAGTAAGGGCAAGCATTTAAAGGATTTTTGTGTGTGGTAAAGCTCAAACTGTAAGTGCATGTTGAGTGTCCAAATCCCCTTTTTTTACTTTTAACGGTGGATAATCTGATGATAAAGTAGGTACATGGTTCACAGAGGATGTACTTAGTCTCTTAATTAATCACGGCGGTGCTTTGGGCATAACACGAAATAAAACAATCAGATTGTCATCTCAAATTCCTTTTAAAAGTTTGTGCTGCTTATGCTCAGATTTGGAAGACTGATGTGGACAATAATTATCTTTTTACGCTGACATTTTTTTTTTTCATCTTTTCCACATTTGTTTGCTGCTGCATGTCCATATGTGTCTAACAAGCAGCGTGTTGGTGACCCGCTTATAAAGGTTGCATATTACTATAATAACGATGTGCCCTTAGCAATAAGAGTGAAATACTGCACCATCAGCTTAAGACCAGGTTTTTGTAGGTCACGGATGCAATTACTTTCAGCTGCCTCAAGTTAGCACTCCAGCAACGAAGCACCTGACCTCACTTCATTTTAAGATCAACATGCCCATGTACTCTTAGATGAGCGCCAGTACATACTTAAACAACCAGGGCGCCGGACAGGAAGAGGACATCTGCATTGGTCTGAAACTACTAACAAAGACACTTAAGTCGTGCCTGGGGCCACGTTGCAGGGTAAGATAGAGCGCTAACACGTTCCACAATTCATGAACTCTGTAGGATTTACTTATCCTGAACACATGCATACATTTAAATGCGAGCGGAAGGCTGTTAAAACAACATCATATCTGGCGACAACATATAACAACGGATTCTAAACCTCTTTACCAAACACACATGACGTGCATGTTGCCCAGCTTTGCAGCTCTCAGGTCATGTCATACTCCGAAGACGTGATTTACGGTGACACACATGTCCCGCAACTCTCACTGAACCTTCGCCTGGTGGTTCTCTGTCCATGACCTCAGTGCTAGCGTAAACCACAGCCTTCATATGTCACACTGAGTGCACTGAGCTTTGGTACATTAGCATGGTCCCACACTCTTAGCTCTGGCCCATGCATATTGTATGAGCATGTAACCTACATCTATCCATGCTTCTGTCAGCGGAGGTCTCCCAATCAGACAAGTTCAGTATGCACAGTGTGAAGCTGTTCGGGAATGTGTGGTGTGGTGTTTAGTCAATTTATTCCCCCGTCAAATGAGATCAAGGTCCTGCTGATTTGACTCAGACTTTTTCTCTGATGGCTGCCTGAAGCTTTGAGTGTGTGCTTTTTAAATGGGTCTTCAAAGTCAAAAAGGAAAACAAATACGTATATAATGGTTTCATGGGTTGTGATCAGGCTGAGCTCAACTATTAGCTAACACAATTTCATGACAATATTAAAAGATGTGTTTGATGTTATCTTGCAAACCTAACAGTCATTTTGGAGCTTATTTACTTGCACAGCATTATCAAAGTGTAGTCATTGTTTTATGGCGCTGCAGTAAAAAGGGGAATAGTGAGATAAAAGGTCTGTGAGGCACTGAGGTCAACAAAGTCCCACTGATGACTGTTAATGTTGGGATTTACTGAAACAGCATAAAATCACTGAAATGGCGAGGGAGATGTTAATCACCGCACAGCTGAGGGAGGAACACTCATGAATAATTTTGCTGTGCACCATATTTAACTGACAGAATATTCAGTGAAAGCCATTCAATCCTGAACCATGCAGTTTGAGCTATCTGTTTGACAACAGTGTTTGTTTCTTCTGTCTTTCTTTCTGTGTCCCAGATTCTGATCGGCGAGGTGACCAGTTTCTTTGTGAAGACAGAAGGAGCTCAGGAGAAGACGATCGTGACCGCCGACTGCTGTTATTTCAACCCTCTCCTCCGCAGGATCGTACGTTTTCTGGGTCAGTTGTTGTCCTAAAGATCGGGGGCTTCTTCAGCTCTCACTAATAGAGCCTGTTCTCTCTGGGACCGAGGCTCATTAGGACTTGCACCACTACTCCTCGGCGTCTGTAGACCAGACAAGACAAGACGAGCCTTTGTCCTTGCTGCAGGTCTCCTCTGGACCAATTTCCATCACCCTTCTTCTTGTGTCCTGCTGTGTTGATGCTCTGTGATCTTTTTCAAAATCCCAGTATGGTTATGAGTCATAAAAGCAAAAGATCTGTCTGTCTGGCCTTTGACTCCCACAAAAATAACAGTTGGTGATAATGATTTCAATCCCATTTCACTTCTTGTTTCAGTGTCACTAATTCTATTACTTTCAGTTTCTCTTTCTGTTTTTCTCCCAGGTGTCTACTCCTTTGGCCTCTTCACAACCACCATCTTTGCTAACGCCGGTCAAGTGGTGACAGGAAACCAGACGCCTCATTTCCTGTCTGCCTGCAGGCCAAACTACACAGCTCTTGGCTGCCAGTCTCCACTGCAGTACATAACAGAGCGCCGAGCCTGTACGGGACACCCGTACCTGGTGGCGTCCGCTCGAAAATCTTTCCCCTCCAAAGATGCAGCACTCAGCTTTTATTCAGCCGTCTACACAGTGGTAGGAACCTTTTTTTGGGGGGGGCCTGTAGAGTAATGAGGTTTTACATTTGTTACAAAAGCATTTAGTTAGTATTTAAACACCGCTGGGGAAAAAAACTTCCAAAGAGGCAAAGAGGGAATTTAAATTACAGTGCCGTCCTGTTATTATAGTGCTTTCTCTGTTGTTAAACCCCTCAGCTGCTCTAAAATCACTGCAGAGTGCGGCCTCTTGTGGCTCAATCAAGCTGTTCAAACTATTAAACCAGTCTGGCTGCGGCACAGTTTGTATTTTTCAGCTGGAACGATTAATTCAACCCTTGTTTTCACCTCACCCTGAACACATAACATTCCCTTTTACAATGTTTTTGATTTAGGTCTATTTTTTTTTTTTGTCTTCCAGATGTACGTGACCCTGGTGTTCCAGACCAAAGGGACCCGTCTGACGAAGCCCACTTTATGCCTGGTGCTGCTGTCTCTGGCTGTGCTGGTGGGAGTGGTGAGGGTGACTGAACACAGGAACCACTGGAACGACATCGTGGCTGGATTTGTTACAGGAGGAGCCATCGCTGCCTTCTTGGTGAGGAGAGGAGAGGGAGGGAGGCGCTCGGACGGGGAGGGAAAGGAGGGTCCAAGAGGCGATGGAGGAGATTTCATTTGAATCTGCAGCCTCCTCGACTTCCTCCTCTTCCTCCTCGTAGGGTTTATAGTCAGTTTCAGTTCAGGTGTCCAAATGGCGCTTTTCTCTTTGGGTCCACTCAGCACTCAGGCAGCGAACATAGTCACAACAATGACCACGGCATTTATAACCTGGTTGAACAGCAAGGTATTTCCTCAGGAGTTGATAGAAACCAAAATTGACAGTCCACACATCCCAGGGTTTAAGATTCTGTTTTGGAGGGTGTCTTTCTCCATTGTAAATATTAGCATTAAAGTCAATATTATGCATTTACTTACAATGATGCATTCAAATATGAAATTTAGAGGTAGATTAATAATGCCAAATTACATTAATTCACAATAGCCAGAAAACAGTTACTGTTGCTCTGAGTGAGTTACCTGAAGCACTATTTTGTGTTGTTGTTGTTGTTGTTGTGGTGGTGGTCTCCATCATTACTGAAATTAGCTGCTACCTCATTCAATTATGTGGAATAACTTTGTTGCTGGTAATTTTAGATTTTTTTTTTCAATTACAGACAATACCTGGGAAAAAATAAACAAGTAAATGGTCTAATTGTTGCTATCTCAGCAGCTTGCTTTGACTATGTCATGATGCATGATGTCATGTTGACTAGTTTTCTTTTTAATTGCCTGTTCTAGTCCACTTTTCATTTTACATGATGTTTTTGTTGAAGTTGAAATTTCTGAGGTTACAGTGGGTTGCCAATTGGTTGTACAATGATAGGTTGGTGCAATGAACAGGGAAATGAAGGGACAGACTTCATCAGGGAAGAATGAGAAGAGAGAGCAGTGGAAGTGTAATGTGGATGCAGGAGGCATGTGATAACAGACATTTCATACCTATGAATGTTTAAGTGTGGACTGAGCTGAATCTTTATTATGGTGTCCACTGGTTTCAGGCCTCTGGCCCAAATCAATTTTCCAGAAAAACTTCTAGGATCAGTGTTAACTTCAAAGATCAAAGCGCTCCCTGTGGTGCATCCCTCCGACTATAGATTTATTTCCATGCCTCCTCCCATAATTCATTCTTTATCCCTTTCTTTTATCCCTGTTTTCCTCTCTCCCTCTTCACTATGTGTTTCCAGGCACACTTGGAGCACACCATTCACTACAAAATCCTCCATCTCTGTAGTGAAACAGAGCAAATCCGTCTCCTTCTTTTTCTTCAACCCCTTTTTGTCTGCTCTCCATCAGGTGTCGTGTGTGATCAACAATTTCCGGCCAACCCAAATAGCAGTTCCGAACCCTCCTCCTCCCCAGCGTGCAGAGCCCACCATCGGGCTGCCTCTCATCAGCCTGCCCCGTGTGGAGAGTCCACTCGAAAAGTTAAGTGGCCTCCAGGTAAGGGTGGGGGATAAAAAAAATTGACAAATATGAATATTTAAAAGTGTTTGTTGCTGTCTTTTCTGTTCCTCTCTAATAACTTTAGGTGTCTCATTGCATCTTAAGTGACCTTGAGGCTTCTTTCTGTCTTAATATCTCAGTTGTGTGTGCCCTCACTCTTGTCAAGCCAACATCACTCTGCATTCTTGTCTCTTTATGGTCTCTGTCACATCAAGTATTTCTCTCTCTCAGGCTTCAACTCCCCAGATGTTTTTGAAATGTTTTATACTCTTTCTTCCCTCTCTGCTTTCTTTGTTTTCCTCCCGTTAGGCTTCAGGGCTACCGTATTCTGAGATCACATGACCATCAGCCAATCCCGTCCCCCACCCCTCCCGATGTGCTCCTCCCCTCACGGCGTTGCCTCACCAGCGCAGTCTAGACCTGCCCACTGAAGTCCCCCCACCCTGCCCCGCCCACCCCGAAGGACGACAGCCTCTCCGACGAGTCAAATCCACCCAGGTCTGAGGGTCCGCCAGTCCGGGAAGACAAACCAGCAGCACACGCACACGACAAGCTCGGCTGGAACTTGTCATCTGCTGAGGACTAGTAGGAGACAGAGACCTGTCCTGTTTGTCCTTTTGGGTGCAATTGACCCAATCAAAGACTCGCCAAAGCCTGAGCTGTTAAAGCAATACTGTGTCCTGTTTCCTTGTCCTGTTTCCATCAAAGACTCAGCAGTGACTCTGAAGACTGTTGGCTGGTGATGACTTGATATGTTAAATCCAATAACAAAAAAAAACTCAGCAGTGCTGAGTGTCAGGGGATCACAGATAATCCCAGTCACTAGTGGATTGTCCTCAACACCGTTTTGTAACACTCAGGACAATTAAATGGAAACAAAGGACAAGACTAACAATAAAGACCTTTATGTAATCAGAATGCAGGTAGAGTATTATGGTACAGATTTTTTTTCTGTCCTCAAAACTAACAAGCGACGCTGTCAAAGAGGAAAGCACTTTTGTAAATTATAGCACAGATGAACCAATTTAGTGTTCAGTAAACTGTGTTGTCTATTATTTTGTTTTGTTTTCTATTGCGTGAAGTGATAGAAGAGAAATTTATACACGCTACAGCTGTGCTTGTGATAACGCATTTGTTTTGGGCCACCGGTTAATTCATCCCTGAAATTTACTGAAATTGGATTTTCAACAACTTTCCAAACATCTTTGCTACTTACTATTCAGGTGTGTGTTATAAATGTGTGTAGGTTCGGTGTCCATGCTGTGAAATAGTCGGGAAGTTTTATGATTTGACTTGCTGCCTATTGACATGTGGAGGTCTTAGTCTGTGTTAGTCATTGTTTTCTGTTTCCCTCGCCTGCCTTTAACACTTTTTTTTTAACACTTTCATGGATCTTTTTTTTTCTTTCAAAGTACATTTATCTAAATACAGGACACTAACATGATGTTTGTTGCATTCATATCACCTGGTGTTTCAAGTATGGATGTGTTACAGGAGCGGTCATAACATCAGTTTGCTGCTGTTTACACGTCTGCCCTGTCCAGTTGTTCCCAGTTTGTCCCTGCACCTGTCCATCATCACTTCCCCACACCGATTCCATAAAAGTAAAGGCACAGACCGTGTGTGTATCCTAGAGTTTTGTATAGTTTTGTACAGTATATAGGTTTCTTTACGCAGTATATACCAACACTGTCATTTACGTTTAAATTGTGTGAATCTACCTGAAGCTGTCTTTGCAGGAAAGTGAGTAATGGCCTGGTCTAAAGCAGGAATGTAGCGCCGTGGAGAAGCGTGTGAAAGCTAACAGCGTACAGCCGGTGTGTTTGGCTCACGACTTTCTTGGTTCTGCTCAGTTTAAAAGGACACTACAGGCAGGTTATACTAGTGTACGCAGTGGGTTATATTAAAAAAAAAAAAAAAAAAAACATTGTTATGGTTTCATTAAGAGTGTGTGTGTGTGTGTGTGTGTGTGTGTGTGTGTGTGTGTGTGTGTGTGTGTGTGTAGGTGTGCGTGCGTGCGTGTATTGGGATTTGTGTGTATGTTTATAATGAGCACATTGTATGGCAGTATAACTGTTAATTTGAAAATGTGTTTTCTTAAGTTAAACTGTCAAAAGTAGCTGCTATAATTACACACTCGTGCGTGTGTAACTGCAGGCCTTCAAAGGACCCCCGCCAAGGCGTCCTAACAATGCCTGTTATAGCAGAAGGTGCTCATTATAGCTCTGAGATTAATAGAAACTTCTCAGTCTGAATTCTTTTGTAAACAACTGAAGAGATAGAGAACACCATAACTGTCCAAATAATGTTATTTTCATGTTGAAACGTCTCTGTTTTGTATTTATTTACCAAAATAAATTGCAATTATCACGTTGCTGCGTGAATGACATTTTTCACATGATTTGTTTTTAAGTCCTCGCACCCTTAAATACTGTTATACCAGTTGCATCCGTTTCATCCTCAACATAGAGGAGCCATGTGACAGCCTGGTAGGAAACAGCTGTCCATCCACCATTTTAACAGCAGACACAGCAGGGAAAGCACAGGTGTATAAAGGCTGAATCCCACTCAGAGGAGGTCCCGCTGTTGCACATGCTGGTTCACTGTCAGTGACTTAGTGGCACACTTAATGTAACCGAGCCACCATTAATACACCTGTACTTGGGATAAGTCCCAATGTGGGCTGATAAGCAGGTCAACTAGTCTTGACTTTAAATCAGACATTTTGACATTAGTTAGGCGTTACCTGTAACTCTGTTCTGCGTCTGTAATCCGTGACAATGAACCAACACCCTGAAACTGAAGGAGCTGAAAATGTCTGTCTGTACATGTACATGCTAAAATATGCAGTATATATTCCATCATAACTCTCACAGCACTCAGTTTTTGCCTTTTGTATATAAGAAAACTTTAATATATTGTTCTCACGGGACTCATCCAACGTCAATCAAACTTCCACCCTGGGATTTCATTGATCATTAAACTTCACAAAGACAGTTATTGTTTTTGTATTTCTGACTATTAGTTTTAAATTCTTGTAGCTGTGAGTACTTCATCAACATCCAGATTGACTAGGCATTCTGACCATTAGAATAACTGTGCAGTGATCACGCGTTGAACATGACCAAATTAAGAATGGTGTGTTGTATGGAGGAGGACACACCAATGGGAAAGTACTGCCCCTTAGTGGCCTTTATGCGGCTTCTTTTTTGAGCTAAAGCAGTGTGCGATGTCAGCATGCATACTTCTTCTGATTCTTCTCAGTACATAATCAGTGGATTGTATTTGCAGTAAATTCAGTGAGGAAAAGGTCTGTGCAACTGTACTATTACAACTTCCAATATGACGAAGCATCGTGGATTTATAGCTTGAGAACCTGCAGAGATGTGGGACCAGCTCAGTTGAACATGTTGTAGTAGGCAGCTGTGGACACCGGGTGGCACTGTTTACCATGCCCAGCAGAAGACAAGGAAAACGCGAGAGAGGGGCTTTCAGGATGCACCGGCTTTAATATTTATTAAATCAAACGGCACATTAGGATTGTAAAAATATGCTAAAGAAGAACATTTTTAAAATGTTTTTCGCTTGAGACCACTGCTGGCCCACAGCAGACATTATAGTCATCGAGCTAATAAATGTAATGTAATAGCACAATTACTTTGAATTATAGACACAGGCGACCTGTCTTTCCCTTTCTCTCCTTTTCTCTCTGAATTGCCCCCAATCTCTTCCCGCCCCCTCTTTGTGTTGCTTTGAGTTTGTGTTTGTCAGTCTTGTTAATGACAAGACACACACACACACACACACACACACACACACACACACACACACACACGAACACAGACTCTCTGCACTCTCTCGACAACATTATCTTTTCCGGAAATTGCTTCTCAAGCACAGCCAGAGCCCCATTAGAAAAGAAGAGCTCTACGCTGTAACCTTTTTAAAAAGCCATTAGTGATGCACCTGCTTCTCTCTCTCTCTCTCTATCTCTCTCTCTTTCTGTTCCTATTTGTCTCTCTTGTTAACACGAACACACACACACACACACACACACACACACACACACACACACACACACACAGAGTTTCTTCATCCAGATTGCCAGAATCCCCTCTCCCAATCCTATAAACTGACTACTGAGCATTAAAAGCACACTTCCAATCCAATTAGAGTATGAATCACTTATATCTTTTAGGTTCTGCCTCAGAGTGCAAAAAACACACAATTTAGTAATTTACGTGTGTTATTCTAATAGCTTGTGACTGTTAAATCAGTGTTTTGGACATGACTAATTCTCTCTAACAGCTACATACTGAGAAAACAAGATATTTCATAGGTCAAGTCACCATGGTGAACAGGCTGCTTTACTCAATGGCGATGAAGGAGGTACTTATTTGGGTGATTGAACTTGTGTTAACGTCAGTGTCTGGAAGTGCTGTCAAACCTAAATCAATGGGAGTGATGTGGCATAATGTGCATGGCATAACTACACAGAATATACTTCGATTTTCTGATACATGTAAAGGAGAATATTAAAGGGATATGACACTGATTTTACACGTCAAAGTCTGTTTGAATGTCATGAGGAGGACGACTTAAAAAAGATGTTTGTGGTTTCATAGGGAACTTAATGAAGTTTGATAAATTGCCTCAAGTCGTGTCTTGAGTCAGCATCAGTTGGTCGTTTGAACACCACGAGTCTGAAGATTAAACAAATCTGAAGGTGGAGGTAGATGAGACTGTCCTCACCTAAAACAAGCTTGTATGTCGTCTGTGCAAGCAGTGTAATGCGACCCATATTTGCATTTATTGTTCCCTCGTGTGGCTGTTGTCATTAGGATGGGAACAAAAGATCGACAAAGTCCTTGTAGGCAGGAGATTGGAGATGGTGGGATGGATCAAACACAGGACTTTCACCCAAGTGACTGCTGTTGGAGTGCTATGTGAAAACTAAAGTTAACATTGAGGTTTTTTTTTAACCTGCATATGTGAGTAAAGTAACACATCTATTCAACTTGCGTTTGTAACATAACTTACGTGCGCTAAACTATTGCCCTTATTTTAACCCCAACCATGAACTTTTACAAAAACCTAACAAACTGCAACCGTTTCACAGTCCCACCTTTCTTTACTATTGTAACTATGACAGTGAAGGTCACAGCATCACCTGTCGCCGATACTCTCAACCAGCCATGTAGGCAACTGGATGTCGTTGGCAGATGAGCGATGTGAGGAAGCGTTGGTCCAACAGAAAGCGCTAAAAACAGTTACATAATTGTTTTGGGAGTCTTTGGAGATAAGGATATTTAGTTTTTTTCAGTATGATAAGTGAGTTTACCGGACCTCTGTAGCACGCTTCTGATCTCTCCTGGAGGACAGCAAGTTGGAGCTACTTTAGCAAACACTGGGATAACACACCTGGAACGTCCGAGGGAGCTGATAGTGGTCAAATGGCATTATGGGTAATGTAGGATGAATGGGTGGAATAAAAAAGATGATATATGAGGATCGACTATGTCAATTTTGATACTTTTTTTTTTTTGTAATTGTCCATCGTGAGTGAGAATATAGAAATATATTTTCTGTGATCAAGCACTCTTTCAGGATGGCTAAAAACACCTGTGGTTCGGTTCTCACCCTGAACCAAACTGTTCACACACATTTCATTTATATGTTACAGGGTTAGATGTGAGTGATTGTGTGTGCCTGGGTGTCTACTCGAGTGCATACATGTGTGTATGTGTGTGTACCTGTGATTTCCTGTGATGAGCTGAACTTTGCTCCCTGACTCAGTGTCTGTCTGTTTGGCGTAATGCTCCTGACCCCCGGGTCACACACTGTCTCAGGCTGAACCACTTTGTGTGGTGTGTGTGTGTGTGTGTGTGTGTGTGTGTGTGTGTGTGTGTGTGTGTATGTGTGTGTGTGTGTGTGTGTGTGTGTGTGTGTGTGTGTGTGTGTGTGTGTGTGTGTGTGTGTGTGTGTGTGTGTGTGTGTGTGAAAGAGAGAGAGTGACAGAGAGAAAGCAGGACAAAAGAAGTGATTGTGAGTGAGGATGTGAAAAGAGGGAGATTAAAAAAAAAAAAAAAAATATGTGCATGAGTGTGGTTTATTGCATCCAAATACAAACCAGAGGCCCCTGGGTAATAAAAATGTACTATCTGTCATAGTGAATTATAAATACTGGTCTTTGCATTGCTGCAGTCTCCCGATTATGCTCAGTGGTCTGCCTCTGACAATTATGAAGCCATTAACACTGTGTTTGAGAGTGTGTACATATGTATGTGTGTGCTTCACAAAAAGAAAGGAAAAAAAAAAAGGGGATAACTGACCGAGAGAGAGACTCTATGGCTGCTGATTTGTGGAAATATGCCATCATTTGTTTTATGGCCCCAAAGGCTCCAGTGCCTAACAGCATCAGCCTTGTGGGCTCTCAAACATCAAATTTACATGTTTGCTGCCTGTCTGCTCTGCTTCTTCTGACGCTTCTGACCAAACTAATGATTGCAGACGTTTCGGGTTTTCGAGGAGCAGCTTCTTTACAGACCACTGATTGAGGAGGGAATTATAAAAGGTCTTACCACAATCCCAAGCAAGACCATCTAGTGAATACAGTGGTCCCATTAGGAGTAGAATTAGGAGTAGGAAACGCACACATATGCACACCACAGGGAATATAAAAACCCCTGTTGATACCCTGCAGGAAACACCCATTAAGACACGCAACTGAGTCCCATTTCATTCTATTATGGCTTCAGCACTAATGATCACTGTATTACTGCATCTAATATTATATATATATGTATATATATATATAATATACATATGATTTGCCAATATTACATATATCCCCCAAATCTCTCAACTCCAAGCAATAATGATAATGACAAATCTGTTGATATAACACATTCTATTATATAGAAAAAAGTGCAATACAAAGTGGTTGAGAAAATATGAATTAAAACACTATAGGACAGATTCTTAAAACAGGAAAAGTAAAAAGGATTAAAAAGAAAACAAATCAAATATGTAATGTCAAATTGAATGCGTTGCAGCAGTCCAGCAGTCCAACCATGTGCTTGTTAAGTAACCCCAGCCACGTGTTTTTGCTAAATGTTTCATTTTCCTGTAAATCGCATGGCTCTTAGCGTGCAGTGTAGGTTTCATTTTCATCCACTACAGGAAAGCGTGTAACTTTCACGCCTGGCCAGCACTGTCACAGTTCGTCCTTGTTGTTTAGTTTGGTCTTATTACTTTCTTCTTGTCCACTTTATTGTGTTCTCGTGGTTCAGTCTTGTCAATGTGTTTTCCTCGTCCTCTGGTCCTTTGTCTCTCTGCCCTTAGTTTTTCATGTTCATTTCCTGTTTTATTTTGATAACTCAACTTGTGCCTTGTTTCTGTTGTCTTAACTTCCTGTTCCCACCTGTTTCTGATTGTCTGCCTCGCCCTGATTGTTTCCACCTGTTCAATTGTCTCTCTCTTGTGTATATAACCGGTGTCTTCCCCTCACTTCTTTGCCGGTTTGTTGCCGTTCGCAGCTCTTCGTTCCAGCGGTCTTTTTTTTTGTCAGTGAGTGTATGATCTCTCGCTGTTTATTTCTGTATCTGTTTTTTTTTTTTATTCCTCTGTTGTCTCCTGATTTTCTCAGTAAAGATCATTTAACTAAACTGCTTGTCTGAGAGTCGTGCGTTTGAGTCCGTACTCTGTACACATTACAAGCGCAAAGCGTGGCTAACTCGCGTTTTGCTGTAGTGGACCATTTCACGCTTTGCCGTGATACTGCTTTGCAAGTAATGCCCAACCAGTGTTGGTGTGTCATTGCATAAACCATAGTGAGTCTATGATAGTATACATAATATTTTCTCCATCTCTCCTCAATATAATAAAAACACTGTTGCCACCATTTATATTGTGGGCCTATTACATTTTTTGTGTTTTTGCGCTTTTACCCAGAAACTTATTTTGTGACCAACAAACAGCCAGCAGCACCACAAACTGTGAATCCTATATAAAAGTTAAAGCAGGATCTTACAATATTAAAAAAAAAAAAAAGCCAACAAAAGTAGAAGGCTTAGGTTATTTATTGTATGACTGCTGCACAGGATTGCATTATATTTTACGAGTCTGTCCACCCCCATTATTACGAATATTATTGTCAGACTGTAGGAGTCACGAAGCACTGTGAAGGTATATTAAATGCTATATAAAATACTGTGACAAAGACCCACACATTATGAGTTAGAGATCATGTTAAACAAATCTTCAAGATTTCATGTGAAGGATCCCCATGTTAAATATTTTTCCAGGAAGCTTTAATACTCCACTGGAAGGAAAAAAGAAAAAAAAAAAAGGACACCACTTGGCAAATCAGTGAGGCAAATTAATCACCCTCTTCCACTTGTGCATCATCGAACTAACACCAAACTCTTTTCACTTTAAGGGGCCCTACCAGTGCTCCATCATGGACTTTAAGGTCCCCGGACCCCAGCTTGGGAAACGCTGCACTAAGGGGCATGCTCCTCAGCGCCAGGGCTGGATGGAGGCATGGACGAGACAGAAAGAGCGAGGAGAGGAGGGGAGGAGAGGAGAGAAGAGGAGAGGAGAGGTGAGAGGTTGCAGATGAGTTGCATGGCTTGGGATGCTGATGCTGCTGCATCAGGCTCCATCCCTCCCTCGGAGAGAATGGAAAAAACAAGGAGTGGTTATGTGATTCCCCACAAGCAGCAGGAGAAGCGCGCAGTGGAGAAAGGAATAGCAGTGAGGGGAGGGGGGGCGTTTCCCTGCACAGCCTATTCTCACACTTCAGCATGGATACAATGTATGGCATATGGAGCGGCTTCTTCGTGGCATTAAGGTGGACGCGGCGGTAAGTTTAAGGATTTTTTTTTTTTTTTTTTTTTTTTTTCTTCCTTCCTCGCTGTTATTTACCATGAAAACCGATTTGAGCACAGTTCATAGCGCGGTGCTGCTCCGGGTCCCATCACTTTAGACTCTCCTCATAATTAAAGCTATTTGTTGATAATCCCTGAAGTAAAGAAAACAAGACTTGTAGATTTGAGCTTTGGCAGCCGGTTTATAGCACAGCATGGCACGAGATTCACGCCGGATCATTTGTCTCGTTGGCACGCTTTGTGATTTGATAACTAAACAGGTTGGTCCCAGCAGCATCACTCCCAAGTGCCTGTCAAATTACTTGACGAGAATCGCACCTGCACGCAGCCTTAATATTCACCCGCAGCGGCGTGTCCAGCGTGTCTTCCCCCTTTGTTGCCTGTTTGATAGAAGAAAAGATGCTTCAAATCTCTTGCACACTCCCTGCAAAGGGTTAAAGATTCAATCCACGCTTGCCACTCTGAACTGGGTTCTCCTTGTCAGTGGAAGCGGATGTATTTACAAACAAAGAAAGCTTAATATCCAAGCCTGTCACGTAGAGGACAGGTGCTGGCTATCTGCAATTTTACAGTGGTGTGGGGTTGTCTGGTTATATAGGCTAGTAGGCCAACTGGAGCCTAGATGCACTAAGGGCCCTGCAAGATTAAGGAAACCAAAGTGTCTGTTAAGTTTGTCACAGAAAGTTTGGCCAAAGGCAGAGAGGGTAGTGTCTTATTCTGCCATCACTGGGTCATTTATTTTTGTTGTCTGTGTAGTGACTATTAGACTCCACGGTGTGGCCAAAATGACTGGAAAGATTTGCTGTTGCAGGCATAAGCATAAACATCCTCATAACAGCGCCTTTAGTTCCAAGCAATTAAGCAGTAATGTGCAAGCAGTAATGTGCAAGCAGCAGCCCAGCATCCGCCTATGTTTCTGCCTCCATCTCATGCCCGTCTTGTATTTGCCCCTTAGCCCAGCCACTTGTGATTCTACATCCAATCTGAAATACCAGGTACATTAAAGGATTGATAAGTCGGTATTGCGTCAGACATAAATATGAAACACAGACCGATTTCCTTTCATTAGGCCCTCCAGCTGGAGCCAGTTCACTTTCAATCAAGTCAATTCAGGAAATGGATTTTCTTATAAATGAAAACCAGATGTCTTTCGCCATGAAATATAGTTCTTACCCAGTCTATGCAGCAGTTATTGAGGGATGGAAGTATAAATATGTGGAAGCAGGATCAGTTCAATCAGTTCAGTAAAATCAAAGCAGGCACACCCATGTGTGAGTGTCTTGCTATCATAGCTTCACCACTCCACACACACACACACACACACACACACCCACACCCACACAGCTCATACAACCCCGAAGCACGTCTTCAAATTAGACGAAGACATTCCAGCGACACCGAGCAGACACCGACCGGTCCTGTGTGGAGAAGAGGGCAGCAGCAGCGTGTATTTTTACACCCGATTCCTGACACCTACGTACATCTCTTCACAGCTCTTGCTGAGAACAGGAGACATGTCCACTTGAGTTGTCATCATCATCATCAGCTCCGACATGGACAGTTGGGATGGAGGACGAGGGAGAGATGAGGGAAAAAGACTAGAGGAGCGTAGGTAATGAGGGACACGTCAAGATCTCCTCGACGTGACGGTCCCGGCTAGTTTTGGCACTTGCCTCGCAATTGCAGCAGGTTAGGAAGCAGACTAGCACCGGAGTGAGAGAGGTGAGAGGGTTGTCAGTGGCAAATGGGAACTTTCCAAAAGTGTCAGGTTTCATGTTGTGCAGCTTTGATAGGTGAAGGGATAAAGACAGTGACGTATGGCGCGTGTATGTGTCTGAGGGGATCAACAAGAGGATCTGAGAGAGGAGGGAAGGGAGGGATAAATGGATAAATGGGGGGGGGGGCAAGTGGGATCACAATGATTAGAGAGGAAAGGTTAAGAAGAAAAGTGAGAATGAGAGGAGAAATAAGGAGACAGTCAAGCACTGTTTGTAAACTGAGTTTTCTAGGGTGGGAGCTGCCTGTAGTGCTGTACAAACCTCTCCTCCCCCCCCCCCCCCCCCCCCCCCCGTCTCCCTCCCCCGCCCCTCCCCACCCCTTTCCCAACAACTCTCCTCTTTCCTCGTTCTCTCCTCCTCGGCTGCTGACTGACAGCTACTGTGTCGCTAATTGGCAAGTGTAGATCAGCAAGAGTCCGGCTTATTCTCCATGGGATAGGCCAAGGAAGAGAGAGAGAGTGTGTGTGTGTGTTGAGGTGGGGGGGGGGGGGGGCATATCCAGGGAGCCTTCCAACAATAGCAGACAAAGAGAGAAAGGAGGAGATAGATGGTTAGAAAGGAGAGGGAAATGGAATGAGGGAAGACAGTAGGTGAGGAGGACGGGGTGGAGGTGGGGGCTGAACATCTGTTTGGTAATCACTCTCTCCCCTCAGTGCAGTGTAACACATACTGACACCTATTTGATAATTGGTGAGGCTGCCCTCTCCCTCAGCGCTGGGCTAAATGGTTGCTTGATACCGGGGAGAGTAAAGGGACTAGCTGTTGGCAGTGTAATCTGCGGTGCAGCTCAGGTAAAGATGCAGACTGCCTGTGTGTTTGTGTCTATCTGTGGAAAAAAAAATATGTGTTTTGCATAAAGCTTACAATCGGGCTATTAGTCTGACAATGTGCTGAGAGATGTGACTCTGCGCGTGAAATGTGTATTATAACCTGAGAGCAACGCAGCTGCATTATCATTCAAGGCTAAATGGGATCTCTTTTTTTTTTTCTCTTTTATCCAAGGTGCTGTCCTTAAAGATCTGCCTCCACACAGAGACTTCGTCCTTCTACGCTGCAATCTCATTCAGTGCAGGAGCTGGAGGGATGCACGCAGAAAAGGAGAGCGAGCTCCACAGCCGAGAGGAGATCGAGAGGAATGGAGGGGAGGAGGTGGGCATCGTTGCTCCGGTCTCGACCACGGGTATTCTTGGGTTGATAATACAGATGTGGATGTTATTGCTTGAGAATACGCGTAGTCGAGGGGAAGCTTTGTCATCGACACTGGACCAAAAGCAGAGCGCTATCCAGTGCAACACAATGGCTGAAACTAGGTAGACACATGTAAATGTATAGCCCAATGGGGGAGGAGGTTTTTAATTAACCACCCAGAGGTGACTCTTTATGGGGAAGGCTTATTTTGCTCAATCAGGGAGGGTTTTAAATAGAATGCAATCAGGTCTAGCCAGGTGCCCAAATCAAATCCAGCCACCGAAAGAGGTTTTATCATCGTAGATTCATCAACCATGTCACTCTTCACACACCTGTGGAGGAAATGAGTTTGTTTCGTCAGCCAGATTCAGCCTCTCCTGCAGAGGCGCTGGCGGGGAAGTCTCGCACCACGCCAGTAAGCTAAACCCCCAGGCATTAGTTCAGGGAGCTTAACACAAAAGTCTTCAGACTTAGACGTTAATTCCAAACCTTGATTGCATGGCCTTGTCATTTAGTCGTGCCCACAAGTGATCCTATAATCCAATCAGTTGATGGGTGTCTTTCACAGCCTGTCAGACTCTGCGCTGAACATTTTCCTCATGCTTAACACAAATCTAAAGTTTGTAAAAAAAAAAAAAGAAGAAAAAAAAAAAAGAATTGGTGCCAGAGAGGCTTTTTGTGTGTTCTTTGACATAAATGGCTGCAATGCCATGGGATGGCACATTATAACTGTGCATAACCATCGTCCCACTGCACTACCAACTACTCTTACGGTCCTATTTTTGACTCATGCTAAAAATGTGTGAGAGTTTGATGCCTGTAGCAGCAACAGGAGACAGTAACACATGAGGACATGTCAAGGCTTGCACCCGTGGCTGACATTTCAGCATTCGACTCAGCTGACTGGCTGTCATGATGGGGATTCAGACTGCCCCCCTCCCTCCCCCAACACACACACACACACACACACACACACACACACACACACACACACACACACACACACACACACACACACACACACACACACACACACACACACACACACACTCCGCTGCACGAGATTTCACATAATCTACATGCCAGTAGGGAAACAGGGGATTGATGGATCTTCTGAAAGCAGGCATACAGATAGATCACGTACATATGAGTGCACACACATTGCAGCAAGTAGGTTCACTGGGTCCATGTGCTAGTGGGGAAATAAGCGATTGACTGATTTTATGGGTAACTATTTTTAGTCAGAATGATGGATGTTTATGTCTTTTATTGATCAAGTTGGGGTGTGGGTTTGACGAATTCTTGGACGTTGGGGCATGCTGATTAATCAGGTAGCAAAGGTGTTGGAATAAAACACCCTGAGTTACATTTTTGGTACATTAGCATTATTGCTAAATATTATAAATTATAAAATTAACATTTCATTGCGAATTCAGCAACACATCAGCATATGTTTGTGCACATGATAAATTATACTCTTCTTAACAATTTCAGGATTTGTTACTCCTGTGTAAGCAAATCTGATGCAGTATGTAACTGATTTATACAAATTTCACTGGCATTGTATGAACTTGTTGATTGGGCAAAGCCGTTTCTGTGGTTTTGTGTGTATTTGTGTGTGCATGTGTGTGTGCTTCTAAGCAACAAAATGACTATTGTGAGCACAGCTCCAGGTGCCTAGCAACCAAATCGCTCTGTTTCCCTGGCAACAGTTGCCTTGCACTCACTGTGTGGGTGATTGGCAGCCTTGACAACGGAGACGGAGTGACACTTGACCTCGCGTGCTGAATGGGAGAGGAGAAAGAAGGAACGAGAAACAGAAGAGAGGGGGAGGGAGTGGGAGGTGACGTGCAGAGACAGAGGAGAGACTAGGTGATAATCATTCCCCATTGTAATCATCCTCCAGCATGTTTCATAAGGCGTCGTCAATACCTCTCCAGCTGGGGTCCATCATCAAACACAATACACAGTGCAGCGCGCGCATGCACGGACACACTCCTCCTGGGTGGAGAGCCCAGGCAGGCACTCCACATCTCATCTATTATCACTCAGCTCTGCCTGGTGCACAACCTTGCTACACTGTGTCTTCTTTCATTTGTGATCGGCTACATCCTGTGCTCTGTGGGGATGAATGGGTACTAGACGGAAAATGTGTCACGGTCACAGATGCCACAGGACAGTAGATCAGAAGCTGCGCGCAGAGACATTTTAATTTGAAATAGGTGCTGCCAGAGTCTTTGGCCCATTTATAATATAACTGCTGTAATTTTTAAGAAGTGTTTTTTAGTGTTCTCCATCTACCCATTCAGGCTGAGGTGTTCTTTTGTACAGGGTTTTCTTAAAATTAAAAAGCACATTACGATAGCTGATAAATTAAAACTGGAACAGTAAAAACTCAACTAAAAACCCACATTCGGAATCTGTTCCTGTTCATCTCTTTCATCCTTTACCATTAAATTGATAATAGACAGCACGATACAATTTTAAAGTAAGAATTCAAAGGCACTTTAAAGCTTATAATCCTTGTACTTGCACTTTTAAAACTACTTGGAAATATGAATTTCCTACCTCTTCTTTATAAGAATTAAGTCTCAGTTTCTTTGGTCATTTAAATACCAACTGTGATGTATGAACCTCCATTTGTCACCAGCTGGTGGTGCTCCATACTACATGGGATGTTTATGTCATCAATTCATTACCTTTAATTGACCCTCCTGTAAAAATAAATTGCAGTATTTTAGTATTAAATCAAACTAAATAACTGCACAGTCATATATATATATGTGTAAAATTAGCACTATAATAAAGAATAAATCTAAACTCAAGATTTATTTTTTTGTTAAAAAAAACAACTATGAAAAGAAAAATATGAAATTCTCTTAATGAGTATTTCTTGTGTAACCAAATCCTATCATAGTTTATTCCTTTCTACGACAGACATCCATTGTTTAAGTATTAAAAAATATCACATCAGTAACCAACACTGTTGCACTGGTGAGATGTTCCTTCATTAACGGAACTGATAGAAATTCCACATGCACCACGCTGCTGCTGTAAATACTAATGAGCCCACCGAGTTATTTATGAATCTGTGGCTTAAAATTATCTGAACAAATCCAGTATTTGCCTTTTTTTTTTTTTTTTTAGAAATATCTACTAAAACTACAATGTCTCCAAAAACACCAGAATATGTTTTGGAATTTACTGAGCCTTTAAAAAAAAAAAAAAAAAAAAAATTTAACTATTCAATAATGCCATTTAATCTTTACTATGGTATCAAAACAAAAAAAAACATCTAGTTCCAGGTACAATAAACAAAACAAACAAGGCTCACTGACAATGTGAAACTGCTCTTTTATTTCCTTGATCACACTTGAAATAAAAAAAAAAAACAGCTTTACTTTACATTACCTGACAGTGATGGCTGCGTGAGAAAACAATCATTCAACAGTTCAGCAAGATTTCAGGACAACAAAATACAGCAGGCCTTATTTATTCACTCCTTAACAAAGATGTCACAAAAAAACTAAACCTAAAATACAACATTCAAAACTGGGAAACTGAATGAATCAAGAACAATTGAAAATCTATGAACTTAGCAGGAAGCAAAGCATAAATCGTAGACATTTTGTTCCTCCCTACAGTGGAATGACCTAATACTGTGACACACATGTCTTTAAGACAGTGAGGAGGGATGTTAGTAATTATTACTGATAACCGACGTCAAATTAACTTTAACTCAGAGAGATCCATACAGATTGTTTCACACCAACAGAAAAAACTTGAATCAGCATTCACACAAGGTGCAACAAACTAGTTTCTGACTGTGACATCATCCAATATTGCTCTTGGCTTGAACTGCATAAAAATACACTCCTACATCGACTTTGTGAGGTCTGATAGGGCCACGCCCAGAAAATGTTCCCTCTGCGAGATCCTGCTGCTCGTGTCGACAGTGTGATCGAGAAAGTGTGTCAAACCTTTGAATACACCTACTCACTGTTTTGTTTTCACACTGGTTGTTGCAAGATCCACATATTTATCTGCATGATTCTCATTGTGGTAACCAGGCAGCACTTCACTGATTTCACATTTCACCACAGGTCTCTTGTAGAAACTAACTATTTATAGCAAGTAAAAACAAACCAAATATCCGGAAACATATTTTGAAATCTTCAACACAAAATACTATTTTAAAAGTCTGCACTTAAAGGATATTTGAAAACAGACAGCCCTGCTGAATGTGTGAGGATAACTCAACGCTGCACAGGACGAATTACGCAATAAATCTCGAGTCAGAATTAGAGTTGTGGGCTGAAGCCTTGCACAGAAAGGGGAGAACTCAGACAATGACGGGGACATTTTCACAGCGTGTTTGAGCTGAAGACCTCATGAGCAAAACTGCGGATCACAGAGCAGTAAATCTCAAGTGATCGTAAAAACCTTTTAATAATCAAAGTTTTAAAAATGTCCTCCGAGTGGCTCAGACCCACTAGCCACATGGTCATCCTCGCCGCCTTCCCCGGAGGCATCCAGCTGCACCAGGGCTACTGATTGGCCGCTTCGCAGGCATCTATCCAGTCACTGTAAACGTCGACTGGTTCTGACAGATCTGAACAACAATGGATTAAGGACAAAAAGGATTGTGTTGCTTAAAAATAGGAGTGTATATTAGTACTGAATACGATATGAACTGTAATAAAAAAAGGAAAAGAAAGGTGACAGTGACTTCCCAGAAAAGTTTCCTATTTGTTGAACTGAGGATGAGAAGTAGTCCCCAAAAACAAATCACATTCTGAATTTGTTCAGAATCTATAACAAGTAAGATTAAGCTGATCTCTTTTTAAGCAAGCCCGTGTTCCACCAGCCTCCATAAAAAAAAAAAAAACATATTTGCCATTATTTATTTGGAATCAAACAGTAATCCTCTAATGAGTCTCAGACAATGAAGGGATGTCAAAGTGATGTGAGCTGCTGTTTTTCCAAATAGTTTGATAACGGTAAAGGTTCACTTACTACCTCATATCCTGACATTTCAACCAAGGGGAGTTTTCTCAGTTGTCATCATCAAATTGCCAGTGTGATCTATAGTGAATATGCAACTTTGCTCACATGATAACAGGTGGTCATATATGGAGGAGACATCGTTACACCCGTCTCTGTTGTTGGACGTGATTATGAGTGGCTTCCTCAATCTTTTTCCACTAATGGTCATCAAGGTCAAACCAAACCTTACCTCAGTAATACAACAAGGACCTGGCACAAAAAACAAATTCAACTGCCGACCGACCACCTGTTAACTTTCAATCCAAGGTCACATGGTATTATCTGAGCTGGCGCTACGACAACGGAGCGAACTCAAGGTGCCGAGGAAGAGTGGAAACAAATGTTAAATGAAATTCAGTAAACTGCCAGTTCCTCTTTCGGAGAGAATTTGCTTGGAAAATAAGACTGTGGTATTTCTTGATACCAGAATTTAATTTTAAATATAAAAGACAATTCAGCTCTCAGTGCTGAAGAAACTGTAAATTAAGCAATGCAAATTATTTACATGATTTTTACTCATACAAAAAAAACATCTGTATTTAGGAGCAGAGCATATTGTATTGGCCTGAGGCAAGATGAAAATGATGTATTCTGAATTTTCAGAGCACTGAAGCCAATATAATAGTGGCAACAACAAAAACCTCCCACATTTATTAAAACAGAAATGTATGATTCAAGAAGTGGAACTTATGGAGAAAGTAACTTACATACACACATGCCTGCTGTGTATGAATGTATGAATTTGTGTGTGTGTGTATGTGGATAAACGCATTTATATGTGATGCATTTGTGTATGAATGTGTGCAGTATCCAAACTGTTCATCTAAAATGTTGACTACCAATTTCTGCATCGGGATTTGTTAATTTTGAAGTAGCCAAGCCACAACAAGAAGTTTGGAAAAAATAACGTAGCCTATAAAAGTTGGTGACACTTTGTCTTCAGCATACATCTGCGCATGAATTTAGTTTACGCTTATAAAGCACCGCTTCACCAGTGTCAAGGCACTTTACAATTTGTCACCCATTCAAAAACACAGTCACTGAACAATGGTGACACAATTGCCATCCAAAGCGCTCGCCTGCCATGAGGAGCAAAGATCAGAATCAGATTCCATGTGATTAGTGCTGTTCACACTGTTCTGAAAAAAATCTGATCCAAGTCACATAAAATAAACAAAACAAAACAAAAGGTGCATTCAAGCTATGTTTGCCTGCAGTGTGAATGTAACCAAAGCTAATAAAATAATACTTTAAAAGTATGACTTCTACTGTTGTGCCTCATTATTATTTCAATGCTGTGAGAAAGAGAGATGCGTGAATAAGGATACAGGTAATGGGGGTCTGGAACTCCTCCAGGCAGACTGTACATGATATTATACCAGTGTTCCTGCTCCTCTCCCTGTTGAAAAGAATAAAAACACAAGTCAGCAACAAGTGAAGTCCACTCATGTAACCAGCTTTGTTTAGGTGGGTGTTATTTGATGAATTACATTTTGACATCGCAGGACTTCTCGTGGTTGCAGAAAGGACAAGTAAACTGAGAATCCAGATCTCCGGTCATCTTCTTCTTAGGAGGAGGCTTTCTTTTGGACTTGCGGCGACCCATCGCACATCAGCTGGATCAAGTCTGAGAGCAGGAGACAGAGAGCAGACCGTTTTTTTTTTTGTTTTTTTTTTAACAGACTGTTGGGTGAACACCACTTTAGTAAGCGATCAGACAATAACTCCGGTGGGCAGTCGCTGTCCCGTTTTGCTGTTGAGTTAGCAGGCTACCGTTAGCATGTTTGTTGTTGATCTTATTGTACAACGTGACTCGCCTCGTGTTTAAAAGACGCATCGATCGGATTTTATGAGAAAACATCTTTGATTATCTCTAGTTGTGCCTATCAAAGCTAACCTTGACTGTTAAACGCTATCGGGTAAAAGTTTAATCTTGTTTACCTTTGCTCGTTGAAAACACACGTTGCAGTAACGAGGAAACGGCTTCCGTAAGATCCGGCACCGGCAACTGTTCGCGTTAACTGATTGGAGATGGGCGTTTTACGTCACGGACAGCCATTGGCTGCCTGGCATGTCAGTCGAGTTGATTGGCAGTGACGACACAAAGTCTGACGACCCATTCCCGCGTGGTGGCGACAGAAGCTAAATCAGGCGTGGCGTTGTTTTCTAGGAATATTCACGTTTCATGTTTGACACGTTTAAAAATCTGCACGGGAGTTTTTAACATCAATACATCTCGGGCAGGTTAGCTCGCTTTGAATGGTCCTTGTGTTGTAGCTACTTTCCTCAATGTTTGGTGTCGAAATTGTATAAATAACGTGGAAATAAAGAAACGCTTTGAAACCACTGTTGCCGTAGAAAGTAGACATTTCAACAATGAACGTTTAACTAAGATTTCGTTGATTTTAACCGATTAGGTTCTGCTGAGAGCTAAACTAATTCAATTCAAGTGAATGCCTAATTTTCAACTCTTGCGTTCTGGATGTGTCTGAGTGTCTGCAGTCTCAGGTGATGTGAAAAGAAAATGATTGGTGTGTTTTTTAAATAACCAATTTAAAAAACAGTGATTTTGTCGGCAATAATTATAGCAACATTCAGTAAGGTCTTTGAAACTTCTATATTTGATAGTAGAGCTCTGAACAATGATGATTTTCAGCACTGAATGATGTTTTTTGTCTGGTTCCGTCTGCAAAATGTCAGAATATTGCGACAAAGCCCCATTATAATTACCCAAAGTGACATCTTCAACAGAATACAACGTAAAGTTATTCATTTCACAAGGATGTGAATCCTCAAAAATTAGAAAGGCGTTTCAGTACTAGAGACCATGAGATCTGTGTGAAAATGTTGATAATCATGCAAGACGAAACTTAAAAAAAAAAAAAAAAAAAAAACAACTCGTATGAACATATGTAAAGAAGAAAGAAAGTTTTTGTCATTTTAATTGTTTCTTAAATGTGATGTTGTGCGGTAGATGTCAGTGATGTTGACAGTGAAGATGGTTGGCCTCGGGCTGGTAGCCGTCTCTCTCAGTCTGGAGCTGCTCAGCTGGCTCTTTACTCGCCTCCGGTCTGGAAGAACCCTCAACGAGGTCCTCTTCTTTCCCTCAGAGGTGACCTGTTTGGAGCACATCTTCACTCCCGCTTCATCTAGGTAAGTGAAACATGTGTTTTATATTGAGTAAACGTAAGCTTTGTATGGATTTTGTCTTGTTTCTTTCAAAAGTGTTGTGAAAATGGCTACTGATGCAAAAATTCTCAGCCCCACATGCATTCAGTAAGTAGATCTAGTCAGTCCGTTACTCCATCCCCACTGAAGTACTTTCTTCGAGTGAAAGTAGCCCTATAAAAACAAACTTAACATTTAACTGGGACCATTCGTACAGCTCATTGAAGATACGACACGTTTGTTTTCTGTCTTGTTTTCTGTTCATCCAGGCCCTGTTACTGCTCATTGCCTCATGGTGTGGAGACCTCTTTTACCCGTCTTCTCCGCCGCATCCTGTCTACATCCTCCTCTCTGGACTTGTGTGTTTTTGCTTTTTCCAACATGAACCTTTGTAGGGCTGTCTTAATGCTGCACAGCAGGGGCATAATCATCAGAGTCCTCACTGACAGGGACTACACCGTCATCACTGGCTCCCAGATAGGGGTCCTTCGCAAGGCCGGTAAGTTAAACACATTTGTTTGTTTTTAAACCGTTGTGAAGTATATGTCTTCATGCTGTATGTGGCTCATCATAACTAAGCGTCCTTATGCCAAGAAATTGCATAAATGCAGACCAAGGAGAAATATGTGGTCCTTGTAAAGATATTACAGTTAAAGAAAAGTCACAGCAACCTCCATGAGATCATTATCATAGAAGCATTTCACTTGAGATGCGGGAAGGATGACTCAACAAAAGGTGCTCACTGTGTTCTTGGACTTCAAGTGCCGTTGTCAGTAAGTGTCACAGAGTTCCTTAGTCGTGAATAGAGAGATGACAGCGGGGTGGGGGGTGTGTGAATGGAGGTTGCTACTACAAGCCCTCCAGTGAGTCAGAGTAATCATGCTCTGAAAGATTTTGTGTCATGTGTCTGACTCATGCTGTCTCACTTTCTCTCTCAGCCCTTTCTGCATTTAGTAAATTGCTACCACTGTATATTGTTAAGTAAGTACCAAGTTGGCAACCGAACAGCAAATGTTATTTGGCAAAGTGTGTGTGTGTGTGTGTGTGTGTGTGTGTGTGTGTGTGTGTGTGTGTGTGTGTGTGTGTGTCAAACCACACAAAACAATCAGCTTCTCTATTCATGCTGTATCTGCTGTGTTATTTTATCTTTTAGAAATATCCATCCTTAAACTGCTGAATGTAAGATGGTACTAAAGCACAGGGCCTCGGTTTGTAATCACTGGTGGAGGTAGTCCGGAGTGTGATTGTGAAACATTTCCATTTATAGGGGAGACATTCACTGATGTGCACATGCTCTGACAATGATCTTAAAGATAGTATAAGTCAGATTGTGTTGCAGAAAAACCTACTGAGGTAACCAGCCAGCCGCAACCTATCCAGTCTCAGGATACCACCCTCAATAGTTGAGTCACATTAGTGTCCAGTCTGCCCTCACTTCAGCATGAGAGGAGGGAGAAGTAAAGTATTTTAACCTTTTGTTAGAATGATTGAAACTGTAAACACAACGGTGGCTGAAACCTTTGGCAAAATGGAACCAAAAGAGACATTGACATTGGTGTTACATTTGACAAATGATGACAGAGTAAAGGTCTGAAACTTGATGCTGAACTCAACATTTCTTCTAAACCTGTGAATAAACAGCATTTAATGCTAATCATATATAAAGTTAGCTGTTTCAGACCAGTTATCATAGCTGTCCGTGACTAGTTCAATTAGCTTGTCATCTAACTGTCTATCAAACTGAAGCAACTTTATGTAGCAAACAAACCGCACATTCTGACCTCGGTTGGACGATTCAAAACAGATCTTTGGTGAAGCTAATGATAACACAAACCGTACCAAAAACATTCCAAAAGGGTTTTAATACATGGTTTTGCAGTGCAAGCTGTATCGTAAACTATAGCCTTAATAATGATTTAGTAGTTCAACCACTGGACCCCCTGACTAACCCTAACCCAAGCCCCAACTCCATACAATCTAACTCTAATCTCACCAGACAGGATTTAGATCTTACATGTGCACCTTTTCAAAGGGATATTTGTTCTGACTGTGTTCTGGGGTCAAAATTGAAGAGACATTGATCTTTTATCGCCAGTTGCATTTACTGTCTCCCATAATTTGTGTCTCTTTTTACTCTGCTAAAAAAAAAAAAAAGGCACTTACGAGGAGCAATTAGGGAGGAGTGGGGGGACATGTTCCTCTAAAGAGAAATGCTTAGAAAGCTGACTCTTAAAAACACATTTCTCGTAATTATTTTTCACTTTATCTAAGGGGGCATGCAGTTGCCCTTTCCAAAGAAAATTTACATGTCTAATTTCTCTCTGAGATTAATTTGCATTCCAATCTGAAAATTGCTGGTTTATAGGGTGACACAAACTGAAATCAAATGGTCTTACAAAGTAAAGCTTCTTTGTAAGATACTGTCCGGTTGAAGATGTGTGTGAAGCATCCAAGTTTTAGAATTTGTAGCTTCTTTGCAGCAACATCCATATTTGAACCACATCCATGTCTACTGTCAATCAGCCTTAATTTCACATATTATATGATTCTCAGTCGAGATGCCTGTAAACTTAAATAGCTTTAAGTTCCACAAGTTACAATGGCATTAAACCATAAGAATCAATGCACCTGTGTTGGATTTTCAAAAGCTGATAGCAATCTCGTTAAAAAAATAATATACTTCGAGTTTGTCATATTATTTTGTTTTATAATCTTAAAGTAAGTAATACTGATAAACATGAGTCCTGAACGTCCTACATGTTTGATGCGATGGTGATGCAGTGAGGTTGAACAGTGTATGTAGTGAAAGTGCGGAGGTTTGAATGTGATTCTTTGAGACAGAGACTTCATTAATCCCACAGTGGGGAAATTTAGTACATACATTTACATACATTACCTTTATAATTTATAACTCCTCTGGGTCATCATTGTCAGCACTGTCCATTTAGAAACTGTTACACACTTTAGTCTGTTAAAAGAGCACCTTGGACTAATGGGTGGGAATAATTATTTATGATTGTTACATACATTTGGACTGTAGCATTATCCTTTTTGTATTCACACAAAGCTCCTTACATTACCCTCTCAAGAAGCTTGTTGCTCTCCTCAGGTTTTCACAGTAGGCAGTGGAAAAGATCGACACATGCACAGTATCCTGTAAGCCATTGAAAAACCTTCCCTCACTCTCCATCCTCCTCCCGTTCCTCCGTCTGCTCCTCAGGGATCCGTGTGCGCAGCCACATGGACTCTGTGCACATGCATCACAAGTTTGCGGTGTTGGACGGCCGGCTGCTCATCACCGGCTCCCTCAACTGGACGCTGACAGCAGTGCAATGCAACAAGGAGAACATCCTTATCACTGAGGAGCCAGACCTGGTGCGACCCTTCATCCAGGAGTTCCACAGTTTATGGGTGCACAATGATCCAGGCCGAAAACACGGCTCTGGTGACCAGATTGAATATTGAGTCAACGTCTGTGGAGCTTTTAGGCAGATGGCATTTGTGTAAAACATGATCAGTCAGCTTGGAAACGAACTGCGTCCAGGATTGATCTCTTCTTGATTTTGAGAGCCCATGTTAACGTTTAGTTTGGAAAGACTTGGTCATGTCAAAGCGACGGTGCTTCCTTTATGAGAGGAAGGGCGTTTTAACACCGTTTGTTGCGTTTCTGACAAGTTCTTGTTTTTTACCCGTTTCAGTTTTATTTTTCTTATGTATAAAAAAAGACGCCGTTGAAGTGCAGACTGTTAGATTAGTCTGCAGTAGGCGTACTGCATTTCACAGCACGCAGACATAAACATGTTGTTTCAGTCATACAACAGAGTTGCTCCCCTTCTACAGACAATTCGTCTGTTTCAGGATGTAAAATACTTGATGTTTACGTTTTGTTTGGTGTGAACATTTGTTAATGGTTAACTTTCAATGTGTTTTATGTTTTGTCACAGGTTGGCAAAAGTAATTATAGTTAAAAAAAAAATGGAAAGAACTCCTGGTAGGTGATCAAATTGATATTGATTCTATGCATAAACGATTATCTGTGACGTGTTCTCTCTCAGAACTACAAGGAATATATATTATATAGGCGAGTATTGAGTTTAAAGCCCTTATTGAAATCAATCCATAGTTCACTTTGTGAAAAGCTAAACTCGAAGTTCCACTGGCTTTTCAAAATCTAGTATTTTTATTGTGTGCAGCTGCAGTCTCGGTGACTATGTTTTGTTGAGCACCAATAAAAAGCCTTGTTTCACACTGGAGTTTTCGCAGGTCTGTTGCATCACTGCCCTGCAGGTGCAGTTTTTCTCTTGCTCCAACATGATTTACTTTCTTTCAAATTCACAGAGGCCTCAGCAGTACCAGCACCGGAGGTTTCCCAACAAGTGAAGTCGATCTGGTTGGGACATGATTAATGTGTCTGGGTCAATAAAATCAGGTTGATGCTTGTAAATAAAAGCAACTGGTTTCTCTCACTTGCAATAAGACTTTAATATTTCAGAAGTTAACATTTTAAAGTTCAGCGTAGGAAATAGTAACATTAGACTTTGCAAATCAGCTGCTTTTTTTTAAATTCACGTTATAAGTGACAAATTTAACTGGGAGGTCTTTTTAAATTTTTAACTGAGAGGTTATTAGTTTATGGTACGTCATTTTCCGTAACTCCTGCGCCATTCAACACTGAAGGGCCGACAGAAGTTTACTATTGACAATGCGTCAATTAACCAATAATACGACAGACAGCCGGATATTTGGTAATGTAGCCTTCAAAATAATTGTCAGTGTCGTCTACTTGTTCTGACATTGATTTGGTCAATTGACTGAAAATTCTTCCGTAACCACTTTAAGAATTAATCGTTTAAGTCCTTTATCCAACATAAATGCCAAAATGTGCTCGTTAAAGCTATCAAAAAGTGAAGACGTCCTATTTTCTCTCTTTTATGCCATTGTAAATTGAACATCTTGGTCTGTTGGTCTGACAAGAGCAATTTGACATCATCTATTGTCCTTGGAAAGCGTGCCAGATATTTTGGACTATTTTCCACCAAAAGGTGTAGTATAAATCATTTATCAAGTAAATATAAGAAAAAAAATGCATCAAATCGACTGATAGTGAAAATTATTGCTGTAACAGACTCGTATATCGCCATTAAAAAGGATTGCACTTTTGTGGAATCAGGCCTTGGTCAAAAGAATGAAAAGGATTAACCACCGCAGCCACCGTTAAAAACAATTACCAACAAACAAATAACTCCAAATGTCATAACCTATTTTTGCATTTACCTGTCTGCTAATGATCATTTATAGTTTTAAACATGTGGTCTTCTTTTTTTTTTTTGTGTTGATTTTATTTTGAAAGATTTTACCGGAAGTTGTATTGATAGTCTGCTTAACTCGACAGGCTGCTGGGTGGAGGATGTCCCAGTGACAGACGGGCTCAAGCACAGTCTGGAGATCCGGGAGCGGAGCACCTGAACAGGAGCGCCCGGCAGCAGCACACACACCCATCGGCTCCCAAGTGGAGGTGAAAGTCCGCAACGAAGGACGGAGGAGAAACTCATAAAACTACATCTAAGGTAGAGTAATGAGCATTTAACACAGTTTTTTTTTTAGTCACACCAGAGGAGTTGTTAGAAGTGTCATCAGGTAGTAGCTGAGTTACCGTATGGTGGACGGTGTTGGCGGATTGTTAGCACGAGAGCTTCCACTACACAATAGGAACTTTATCTTAGTTTTTTTTTTTTTTTTTTTTTTTTTTTTTTTTTTTAACAATAGGAGGCTGATTTGTTGACAGATAAGTGGATTAGGTCTCAACATTTGGAAGTGCTCATGCAAACAGCAGCCAGTCTTGTGCAGAACCATCCCCATTCACTATCTCAAGCCAAATGTCAACATCTGCTCTTAAGTGAAATACTGTTTTATGACGCGTTTGCCTCAGTGAAAGATGTTTTCTTTTACAAAAGTTAATGCATAAACCTCCACACACTAGTTTGAAATGCTGATGTGTAGGCGCATGCGTGGATATTAGTGTTTTGCTGAGTGTGTGTCGCAGCACGCCGCCCATGCAGGCCCTCTTTTTTTTTTTATGATGTTGGAAGTGGTAATGCTGAGCTGGTCTCCGGAGACATCTGAGCAGCCAGGGAGGAGTAGGAGTCAGCTCAGCTCGGGGCAGGGTGGATGAATGGAGGGTTCGGCCCCCTTATGATGCAGAGGGAAGGAGGAAGGAGAGGGGGGTGAGATATGGATGGATGATGAAAGGAGGGATGCATGGAGGGGTGAATATGGGAGAGTAAAGGAAGATAAATGGGATTGGGAGTGTGGTTGTGTGTGCGTTTAAGTGGGAGTGTCAGTGAGTGGATGAAGACAGGTGATGGATGAAATCTGCAGGGAGGGGAGGAGAGTGTATTGCCCTGAGCCCACCACTCAGTGTCCACTGATCCTATACAGTTTTAACGCAAGTTCATGTGACAAATGGACGGAGAGAGCGGTGGATGACTGATGGTGGGAGAAGCGCTGGACGGAGCACGCCCTGGCTGTGATTCATGGCACAGTGATGAGCGCGATGAAAAATGAGGGAGGAAGATGGACCATTTTTAAAATAACACTTTCATTTACCAACATCAACATCTGCTCAGCTATTAGTGTGGATGAATTGCAGACTTCTGAGTGTTAACCTGAATTTTCAAATAGCTCAGATTCCTCAGTCCGACATTTGACTACACATTTTTAGTCATAAAACTTGTGCCCCCACACCCACCCACCCACCCACCTTCCTTAGTAATCAAGTTAGCCAGTATCAGGCCAATATCAGACTGGGAGGCTGGTGGTGGAGCCAAATCACACTCATTACCCACGTCCAAAATTTATTTTCAGTTCTTGGGCTGCATTTTCTCAGTGTAAATGATTTATCAACCGGGCAAATGGCTGACATATTTGTTGCTTTCTGAAAATACTCAAGCTGATATGGTGGTATAGAGGCAATCCTGGATTTTGCAGATGTTTATTTTTTTTAAACTCTTTTGTTGTCACCATTTTTATTCAAATAACCAAAATGTCAATTTTACTGTTTATTTCATCTCGTTTTAATGATAAAGGACTGTATTCTGTTCTGCATAACTCTCCCTTTAAACTGTTGGACTCTATTAATTCAGATTTATTGGCAGCTATCAGTACAGTGTGCAAATCTTGTGCTGGACTTCTGCATCCGCTTACCCCAGCATAGTCACATTTTATTGTCTTCGCAAATAAGCTTCATTATACAGTATAATGTCATCTGTGGAAAGGCAGGCCTCTTACCGCTGTGTTTCATTAGTCTTTGCATGCATTATACCTTGTGCAATTTAGCATTTAGCAGAATAGCAGAAACAATAGTCATTCATCTTGCGTGCATTTACTTGTCTGTTTGCCCTGTGCAGCATGAACCTTCAGTTTTGTGCGTGTGCGTTGTTCCTTTAAATACTGTACAACCACTCCTACATTCTGCTGCTGTCAGGAGGAAATCTTGAAACATTTTGTTTTTTTTTGTCTGACCAACAGCCTAAAACCAAAAGCGATTCTGTCTGCAGTCTAAAACACAGAGAAGCAGCAGATTCTCTCACTGGAGAAGCAGACGCAAAGAATGTTTGGCATTTTTGCAGACAAATTATTCAATAACTCGAAGGGCACTTGGAGAGCACAGACTCCTCTCCTGTGAAACTACTGTGCCTCTGTGCTCCATAACGACTGCTTACTGTATTAAGTTTGAGAAATGACATGTGTATTACAGAGAGGTAATGGTACCCATGAATGTAGATTATTATGTGGAGTCGCAGTATTTTTAGTATTGCTTGTTTCGCCGCTATTGCAATTTACTGCCATCTACTGGATTTTAAGATGTATGGCATTTAGTAGGCCAAATGCCATATCTCGCAATGTTAATGAAAGGGAAAAATAATCTTTGGGTCTGCCTTGTGAATCAAATCCCCTCCAACATTTTATGAGTACTTCCTTTGCTTGTGCTACACCGTTTCACAAGGTGCCATGTAAATCAGGCTGGCAGTTTTTCCTGTTGACCAACAAACACAAAAACACAATTTCCTTGTCAAATATAATTAATAGATCGTTTCAGTACCACTGTAGTTTTTGACACAGTCTTTTTCTGGGCACTGGTTTCATTAGAAAACGTCTTAATCATCACTGATACTTTTGTATGAGTGAGTTTCAGGCTGTAAAGACCTCTCCTCTCCTTTCCCCACTGTGGGATTAATAAAGTCAAGTCGAGTCTAATCTTTTGTCACACTTCTTTTGAAAGATGGCATCAGCCAGAGATCCAGCGGCGGTGCAGGAGCAGAGAGATGCTGCAGACCAAAACTTCGACTACATGTTCAAGCTGCTCATCATCGGCAACAGCAGCGTGGGAAAGACCTCCTTCCTGTTCCGCTACGCAGACGACTCATTCACTCCAGCGTTCGTCAGCACGGTGGGAATAGACTTCAAAGTCAAGACCATCTACAGGAACGACAAGAGGGTGAAACTACAGATCTGGGTGAGATGGGAAACTATGCTGAAACATTCATCACAAAAACATGCTGAATCAACTGCAGAAAGACAGAGGATAGAAGTCTTAATGCAGAAGATTCTGCAGAAACATCATATAATTCTACTTTAACACACACACACACACACACACACACACACACACACACACACACACACACACACACACACACACACACACACACATACGTGCATCTTACCACTGCATTCACAGTTAGACTGCATGTGACTGACGTGTTGTTTATGTTGATAATTAGCTGTTTGTGTGTTAGATAGAGCTTCCCTCCCTAACACCCTCCTGACAGGAAATGCTAAGAACTGTGTTTTCCATGTAAGGGTTTTGAAGAAAACATCAAATAGAAAACAGCTTCAAACTTTCAAAATATATTTCTTGTCTTTCCTTCCGCTGCATTCATAGTTTCAGTCTTTTCTTGCTTCTTTTTCTGATTTTTGTCCTCTTTGAACGGGACGAGAGGAGAGATGGTTTTAGTCATTTGGGAGATCAATGGTAGTTTGCACACTGTTGTACATCTGCCTTCAGTCCTCATGATAGAAGTCACAGTTTCTGGCTCTTTGAGTAAAATTTTTGGAATCAGTTGATGTGTATTGTTAGAAACACATTTTGCTTCTTCTTTTTTTTTTTTTAAGCAAAATAAGTCTTATTTTCCTCCTTCTTTCAAACTGTGTTTCATCACGTGCACATAGTCTGGTTTCTTCTCTGCAACTGGAAGAGTGGCCAGAACACCCTGCGGCTTTCGTTGACTCATTGAGATATGTTTGTTCATTGCAGAAACTGTGAACCAAAAGCTAGCAGGCAGTGTTAAAGTTTGACCAGATTTAATTCTAATTAGTCTTGCTTACAAAAAGTTGTACATGCTGAATATAAAACATAATGTCTGTTTTTTGCTTTACCATTCAGACTATGAGATTTTTATGTAGTGGTTTATTTTTAACTGGAAAAATAACCTTGTCAAGCCCTCACTCTCCATATATTCTTAAGGCTAATTTACATCAGTGCGCTGTTAGCAGTTAGCCTGGGGGTAGCACCATTGGACCAAAGCCATAAGTCTGCAAACAGACATTTTAAAGAGTCTTTTGGGTCTTTGAAAGTAGATAAACACACCAACATATTTACATCAGAGGTGTAGATATTTGCACATTTTTACTGTATAGTTGACTCGGTCCATGTGACATTCACATCACTTAGGCCTGAAAAGCTCCTAATAATTTCTGGTAGAATGCTCAGGAAGCTTTTTCACTCACCAGATTAAAAAATGTATTGTACCGAGAGAGAGAAGAGGTTTGACAGACAATATATCAACAAAATTGAGTATAAAACGCTGCAGTCTCTTTAATGTCAGAGCTGTAATTTGCTTGAGGTAATTAACATCATTCATATGTGGTTGAGAGCTTTTAAAATACATCTTCAACCGAGAGCAGAGTAAATAGAGCTTTTCAAAGTGTTGTTACACAACATTGACTGTTTATTCTCACCCCATACTCTAGTATGGCGTGTTACATGCTGCTGCCTGTCATGGATGTAAACTAATTTCTCACACTCTGAAGTTAATGACAGTTGATGTTTAACATTGTCCCCAGACGGCAGGGTTCATGAAAGATGCATGGGTTTGAGCTGCCGGAGCTGAATGTGCTTACCATGCAGTCTGACACCCGGGACAGATCTATTACTGAACGTTAGTGAAAGGCGAGGACTCACCCGTAGTACTCCTATTAGATGAAAGTAATACATCTTTTTTAAGTTAATGTATTCAGCTCTGCTTCACAATGATACAGCTGCATACTTTTCCACAAAGAAAGCGCCAATTAAAATGATGTAACTCAAGTATAAAAGATACCCACATTAAACTCCTGCAAAATGATAATAAAATATTATTATAGATCCATTAACAGGTAAGCACCAATGTAATGTCCTTGCTCTTTGACGTGAAGTTAATTTTATATTCACTAGAGACATTCAGTAAAGATGTCGTGTTGCTGTTTCTCAAGCCATTGCATCAACTCGGCATCTGGGTTTTTGGCTACTTAGCAACTTAAATGGTTTTCACGAGACCATTAAAACAAACATAACAAATTTGTTTAAATCACCAAAGTTCAATATGAGACAGTAACATCTCGTACTATCAGTATCATAGTATGGTGCCTTTCCCACATAATGTAAGTCAGTGACAAGCCCTACATTTTCATCTTTAGAGTGCATGACATTAATATTGCACTCTTCAGCTGCTGGCTTTACATTTCAGGGAAGAACTTTAAACCTTTTACATTAACCAGTTAAGCCCAAGTGTCTTATTTCTTGCTGAAGTTTTAAAGTATTCACAACAGCATAACAGAAAAAACTTTTTTTGTCCCTTGGCGTATAGCCAAGAGCAGATCCTGGTGTGTTTATAGGGTGTGGCAATATTAACACTAGGTGGGAGGAACTTCTGTTCCTAGAAAGTTAATGATTCACCTTTCCTTTTCAGCCGAGTTAACCATTTGTTCTCTCTTAGTAAAAGTGTTTAACTTAATTGTTATCTTTGAGCATTATATTGTATGTCATGAAATTGCATTTCACTAGCCATTTTTGTTTCTTTGTCACACACACATCAACTGAGGTGACAAGCATTGAATCTTAAAGATCTCCTCCAGACAAGTTTTAAGATGTATGTATGAAATACTGTACTTTGAATAATAATTTGTCAAATGTGCAATGTTTTTTTTTTCAACAAAAATTTCAATTATCTAGTAAAAGTACTTTACATCTCCTCCGTCTCACTCATTAAAAAAAAAAAAAAAAAAATCTAGAATCAGTAGGCAAATATATTTCATTTCAAAGTTAAACTGCTAAACGCATATCCGTCAACTCAAAGAAGAAGAAAAATATTTATTAATGGAGGGGATTTTAATTTGACACTTATTTTGACATTGTTTGGGGTTTAAGAATAAAAAAAAAAAATCATTAAAGTAAAAACCCTGAATTTAATGAATGACCCTTGTGTGTGTTTACAGGACACAGCGGGGCAGGAACGCTACCGGACAATCACCACAGCTTACTACAGAGGAGCCATGGGATTCCTGCTCATGTACGATATTACAAGCCAGGATTCATTCTGCGCTGTTCAGGACTGGTAGGTAGACCTATATATGTAGCATCATACTATCAAACCAGCAGCAGCATGTGTGTGCTTTCAAATAGGTGACGGAATTTGTAAAGTTGAGTTGTCCAAGGAAATTCATTTCTTTTTTTTTGTTTGTGTCTTTTGCCTGGAAATACCAAAAACTTGTTGGTGTGTTTCACACAAAGGGGAAAATTTAAAGCTGTAAGCAATTTTGTAAAGTAAAATAGAATATTTTTAGTCACAGCAAACAGTTTCTTACTAAAAGAAACTCATCTGACAGTTCCACTCCAGTCACTGTAAAATATTTACTGTAATACAAGTGTAAAAGCTAAAGATAGCCACATTCAAAACATGCCAAATAACAGCAGTAGTGGCATTAGTACTAACTGAAATAAATAGCAGCACATGTACTGCAGTAAAAGAAGCAAAACTGGGTTGTTACAAGTAAGTCTTGCTGTCAAAACTTGTACTTGTGTAAATGTTAGAAAAATATTTTTAAAAGATCAAAATTATAAGAACTTGTCTTTCATACATCATATTATTGTAATATCTGGGGAGTTTTGGGATAGTTGAGGTATTTTTTAATCAGTAAAGTACAATATACCAAAATTAAAGCAATACAGCTACAACAATAAAAAAAAAAAAAGGACTAGCTTTTCTTAAGTGTCGTGAAGAGACAGAGGGTCTCTCCAGGTTGAAAGGTTGAGTGGTTGTGGAAATGTTGTGTTACTGTTCCCCAGGGCAACCCAAATCAAGACTTATTCGTGGGACAACGCTCAGGTAGTGCTAGTAGGCAATAAGCTGGACTTGGAAGAGGACAGACAGGTCCCAACTGCGGATGCCCAAAGAGTGGCCACAGAGCTTGGTCAGTACACACACACACACACACACACACACACACACACACACACACACACACGTGTGTTCATCTCTTGTTCAGTAAAAACATACAAACATCACTTACTAATCGCTCATCACCTTTGTCTCTCTCTCTGCTCTCTCCTCAGGCTTCCAGTTCTTCGAGGCAAGTGCCAAAGACAACGTCAACGTGAAGCAGGTCTTTGACAGGCTGGTGGACGTCATCTGTAAGAAGATGACCGAGAGTGTCAACGGTGATGCCAGTCCCTCAGCCAATGAAAAGGTGGATGGCCTGAAGGACACGCCCCACGTCAGTCAGGGTGGCTGCGCGTGCTAATAGCTGTTAGTAGAAAATCATAAAAGGGTTTCAAGGTTAAACACACATGCACACAGGTTTTCTGAATTGCCTAACAATCTATCGTTGTCATGATAGATAATAGTGTCATGGATGCTTGGCTCTCTTTTTTATTTTTATCTATTGGATCTTTTCTCAACTTTTGAGCACTTTCTCATCATTTCAATGAGACTGTTACACTGAGAAGCCAAAGACCTGCAGCTGTGCCTTTTGCATGACACCACTGCTCCATCATGTCCTGTTTAAACAATGTAGAGGGTGAAAAGTACCTGTTGCAGGTGAGGAAGTAAATGAAAGGCTTGTTTAGCAGGGCATGTGTCATGCTACCCCCTTGTGGGTGTTACATGAAAATACATCACTGTGATTCATCCTCTTGTGTGTATGTATATCCCTGTGAATTTAGGTTAGGTTAAGTTAGGTAGTTACTTTATTAATCCCCGAGGGGAAATTTTTTTCCCCATAAAGAAGAAGGCTCGCTAACTGTTCAGTACAAAGTCAAACATACCTGAAAGTTGAAATCACACACACCTGAAGGTGCTGTCATCCCAGGTGTATGTGAATAATCTACTAGTTGTCTCCAAGGGATATTTTCACTTGCTTTTAATTTATTTTTCCTTCTTTTTGTACATAACATGGCCAATGTTAGCTCAACATTTCATTTCACTACAGTTCATTGTGTCCCTGTTAAAGTTGAAATTAAAATATATGAATCTATACATAATGTTTGTCGGACTTCATTTGCATGAAGTCATTTCATGTTATTTTTTTATGCAAAACATTTGTTGATAACGGGCAAAGTTCATGTTTAAAGTTCCCCAAAAGTTTCCATACCGTGTTGACTTCAGTAATTAATCACTTTAACAATAAATCAGTCAAGTCATAAATTTTATCTGCAGAGTTTTTGCATTTATTGGGAAATAAACAATCATCAGGTTTGTGTTTTATGCTCAACGTTAAATTATTTATTACCTTGGACTTGTTCCTCCTTTTAAAATGCTCCTTTGTTTTCAGCTTTGTGTTAAATGTGAGAAATCATTCATGAACATTCTGATCAATATTTTAGTTTGATCTTGAATTGATTGGAAAGTTTTTGATCATAAAAGCTTTTATTTTTGAAGGGACTTTGGTCACAAGGAAATGTTTCTAACAGCAATAGCAAAGTCAGTGACGTGTAGGGCATGAACTCCTGTTTTGCCTATCTGTGTGTGTGTGTGTGTGTGTGTGTGGGCGTGCGTGCGTGCGCGCCTGTGACGGAGAGATAGGGCGAGAGAGAGAGAGAGAAACCTGTGGGAAGATAAAAGGGCATTTGAAAGCCTTGTTGAGCAGATACTCCTGAATCATCAGACCTCAGCGGACACACACATTTTGCAGCACAGGTATGAGCTTCATGCTTTTTCACACTCTTTAATTAAATTATCCCCATATAAAATCAACTAAATATCTTTTAGTATTTATCTAACTCACCTATAAACAAATACCAAATGCAGTGTAGTTTTGCCAGACAGATCTCTCCATGAATTCTTTATTGAATTACTGTGAAAAGTCCAAAACTTAAAGGATGATTAATAGCTTGTACTTTGATAAATGATGCTCTTATATTTCCCTTGTAATCAAAGGTTTATTCCAAAGTTATAGGTCATTAGTTGTGTTATGTATATTCCTCAGTAATGCCTGAGTATTAGCATTTATATTCAATGTATTTATCTGTGTATTTAGTATTAATTTAGTACTTTCTTTTGACTAAACTGGGTTCACTCATATCAGTTACACTGTTAGAACGACAAACAGACAGTAAGCCAAGTATTTTCCAATTCTCCTCATTAACAGTGTATATAAAAACTAAAAACTACAACTTAGCTCCTTGGGCTGTAACGTTTCTACTAAAAGAGCTAATAAAGAAACTGAAAAAGTGTTCTCTTCCCTTCAAGTTTCATTAAGAAATTATTTGTCTTGTTTTGCTGACTTCCACTGAATTGAACATGTGATTTTGCTGGTGTCATAGGATCACCTATGTTGCAAGGTAACGGTTACCAAGTAGGTCCCTTTGACTACAATCTTCAAAGGTGCAATCAGGAAGAGAATTGTGTCAGTAATGATAAAAGTGACCTCATTCCTCTGATACCAAGAACAGACAGAAACAAGGTTGTGCAAGGTGGACAAGGGTAAGTGGGTGGCTGTTTTATGGCTCTTCTTTGCTATTTATAGTGTGAAAACCGGTCAGCTGATAAGATACCTCAGCTTTAACATTGATCGCAAACTCATCAAAGAACAAGAGCCAAGTTATAAAAAACATGTTTTTAACTTGCATTTGATCAATTTAATAACATACTGCAAATTGTTACGATCGGACCTTAATAGTAGCTAGTATTTTTGTGGTAATATTGATATGAGATTTCTCCTGCACTACTAATAAATCAATTATATCATCAAGAGTACAAAAGTCCAAACTTAATATTTCCCTCCTGCAACAGATGGGGGATTACAAGTAAAGAGGAAACGTATCACATGACTTAAATGCATGTTTGAGGATCCTTTAAATAACCTGCAGGAAAAGCAGTTTAAAAGTGTAGATGAACAAGCAGCTTGTGTGACACTTTAATCGAAACCTTGTATCACGTGAGCAAGAAAAACTCGCCATATTTAAAGAAGATTGAGACCACTTCCCTCGTCCTGCCTGTAACTGTGGTTAATTATTAACCAAAGCAGATACCATTTCACCTATGCTGGTGCCTGCTTTTGTTGTCATTCAGCACCATGTCATTGATTTTTCTGTACGATGTAAATTGCAAAGCGCCCACCTAAAATAAACGATGACTAACAGGAAGCAAAACCAGTTATGTACTTAGTATACCTGTTAGTTTTCAGCTACACTAACAAACTTTTTGTTCTCTTTTCTTCAACAGTGTGAAAAACAATCAGCCAAGATGTGTTGCTCCGGCCTTCTCAAAATGATGATGTTTATCTTCAATGGCGGCATCTTTGTAAGTTGGCAAAACAAAAAAGCACTTATCTGCATCTGCTGTCCAGCCTGTTTATGTAGGGATGTTTCAATTAGCAGACTAGCGAACACACATTACCGACAGTTATGTATGAAAGAAGGCAAACTATTTTCTGCGGCTATGTAAATTATTCTGCTTTGTAGGTAAACCCCAAAAATCATGGCTGTGTTTGCTATATTTAGTGATAGCTTAAAGAAAGAGTTTTGGGTAATACACTTGTTTTCTTTCTTGCTCTGAGTTAGATGAGAAGAAAAATACCACTCTTATACATAAACTGGAGCTAAAAGACTGGAAAGTGGGGGAATCAGTTATCCTTGCTCTGCCCAAAGATAATAAGCAGCCTGCCAGCACCTGTTTTCCACTGTATGTCTCTACTTGACTAGACTTGATTCGACTCGACTCATCTGTTATGTTTTTCCATTGGACAAAAGTTATAGATACTGTGAAAGCAAGTAGAGGTTTCTGGCACAACTTTACCTACTTCCAAGTTGCACTGCAAAAACAAAAAGAATCTACTGAGTGAACAACTTCAGTGACACTTGCAGCATGTGGACCAACTTTATTGTTAGACCAACGCATTTCGGCTCATGGCCTTCATGGTTGCCATCTTGTTTTTTTGGAGTCAGAAATGACCGCATTTGGACGAGATGGGAAAGAGTGAGGGACTGATCTGATTAACAACCTGAGGACAGGACACCCACCCACCTACATACCTGAAACCCAAATGCACCTCAGGCATTTCAATCAAACCAGGCACACCCAAAAACCTATCTATTTTTGAAGCCCAAAGTCCCAAAAAACTTGGACCTATTTTCAGAAGGACCAACAGCACCAAAAATATGTTTTGACTTCATATGTCATGAGAGAAGTTGATCCCTTTTGAGTGGGAGTCTATTAGAGCCGGTTGTGTTTTGGAGCTAGCCCCTGGTTACCCGCAATGGTATTGCACTTTAAGGCCCCTCCGTATTGGCTTCACCTCACAGACCCAGAGACTATGTTCATTTTTATACAGGCTATGGTATCGCGTCTGTTCAAAGCCTGCAGAGATCACACTGATATTTTCAGCAGCTGCTCTTATTTCCTGTTCTTATAAACTAAATACAATTCATTTTGATAAATGTCCTCAATCTGTGGAGTCTGTTTGTTCAATAATGCCATGTCCTTGCATTATCTCTCTTATTTCTTTCTGTCCTGTCTTGACTCACCCATCATGCAGTTGGCAGGTGCAGCCATTCTGGGTGTGGGAGTGTGGGTTAAGGTGGACAGCAGTTCTCTGCTGGGTTTACTGGAGAACGTGGAAAATAGTCCAAGTGGGCTGTCCCAACTAGTCAATGTCAGCTACCTGCTCATCGCCGTGGGCGCCATACTTCTGATCATCGGCTTCCTGGGCTGCTGTGGAGCTATGAGGGAGAGCAGGTGTATGCTGCTGACGGTGAGCTACGTTTGGTGGGGTCAAAGTTAGAGAATGACTGAAATGACAGAGTTTAAAGAGACATTTTCATTTTGAGATAAGTTGGCCTGATTATAATTGTTATTTTTCATTAACGGGCTATTTTTGAGGTGATTGCATCCGTTTTGAGTAACAAATCTGGTCGTCTGTAGGTTTTTTGTAGAAGACTAACACCCTTCAGGCAGTATATACATGCAACATCATCACTCGAATCTATTAAAAAAAGAATCAGATTTATAATTTATTAAAGTGTTGTGGTTGTTTGAGACCTATTTAAAGTTTCACAAACCTTCTTCTACTTATAATTTGAGAGAGGAGAGAATTATACTTCTACCAATTTGGTCAGAAACAGTGAATTGTTAAAATATTTAGTGGATATTTCACCACTGAAGTCAAGATAAATGTCCTCTCATACAGTCCTGATATGGATCTGCTGGTTTTGAAGTTGCAGCTTTATATTTTAGAAGGAGGCTTTAGGTTTACAGTGTCCTTTTAAACTTCACATCTGGTGAGACTTAATTTTATGGTCAAGTTGTGGGTAAACTGCTACTAATAAAGTGTTTTACACAGATAGATTTACACTATCCTTTTCTCCCATTTCAGTTCTTCACTATTGTGCTGATTATCTTCCTCGTCGAGGTTGCAGGAGCCATCGTGCTGCTCGTCTTCCAGGGTTTGGTAAGTGGCTCTCAAAAAAAAGGGGGATTTTCTTGGCACCAACTGCCTGTGTTCAGATTAAGAAAATTTTAAGAAGCTGAAGGACTTTCTTTAAAAAGTCCAAAGTATGTTGATGGATGTGTTAATTTCTATCTGACCTTCCAGGCTGATGAGCTTCTCCAGAGTCTGCAGAAGGAAGTCAAGGAGAGCATTAAAAAGGATTATGGAGAAAGTGAAAGTCTAACCTCTCTCTGGAACGCCACCATGGAGGAGGTACTGTATTTTAGTTTTTTTTATTTATATACACAGACATATCGATATGGTCACTAAAAATCATTTGATAATTTTTTTTTAAGCCCAAAGTAGGGTCTCTCAGGTTTTATTGTTATGGATCAATAACAATGATCAATGGATCAATAACAATACAATCTCTTTTGCCTTATCACACAGTGGCACTGCTGATAAGAAGATGTGTAATTAACACTTTGTGGCTTTCTTCTAGTTTAAATGCTGCGGATACATGAACTACACTGATTTTGACGACTCCCCTTTTTACAATAACCACGGAGGAGATGTTTATCCATTCCCGTGCTGCGCTTCAAACGTCACCATGGGTGTATGCAATACAAACGAAGCACAGATTTCGGTAGGAGACCAACTTAATTTTGGTTAAACTTCATGCATGCTGGCAACAAAAATATTAATATGACATACAGAGCGCAACAGTCAGTCCTGTCCTAAGCTAAAACCCAGTTGTTCCACTTCCAGAGGATTGATGGCTGCTTTAGCAAGCTGCTGCAGCTGATAGAGGAAAACGCTATGATCGTCGCAGCTGTGGCTCTGGGAATTGCCGCTCTTGAGGTAAAATGACAAACTGTTTTTGTATGTTTTCTCATGCTCGAGTGTAAAAAGGTTATGTGTACTTCATCCACACAGTATCTGAAATTATATCATATCTTCTTCAAATCTTGGTCACTTTCTTTTTGATCATATATATACTACATACACTTATTATTGATACTAGAAGATACCCAAACTATGACTGCATTGATTGTGACAAGTATCTGAAAATATCATCATCATCACATTACATCATTTGTCATTATTACCTTCAGTCATAGCTTTCATACTTTCTCATGTTTTAAATTATTTCTGACCATTAAAACGCACAATTACATAGAAAGTCTTTGGGTTAAATAAAAAAAAAAACACACAATTCTACTACTACTACTATTACTACTTCTAGTACTATTACTATTACTACTACTGTAGGTCTCTGGTGTGCATGCTAGGCCCAGGTTGCATTCATCCTGACAGTCCAGGAATGTCTCAGTAAACACCAGATTTAAAAAAACAAAAAACAACAACAACTGTATACTGTGAAATACTGAGAGATTTATCCTGTGGTGATAAGACTCAGTCAGCAATATGTGAACATGTTTGGCAAGGACTAAATGTTATGGACGTACATTTTTATGTAAAAGTCATTCACCGAAGGTTTAAGGCTTGTGTGCTATATATATATATATTTTTTTTTTTTTTTTTTTTAACTCAAATGTCTTCTTGTTCAGTCTATAAGCTGTATCTTAGCTCTATTTGCCAGATGAAATGATGATGAATTGTTGTCTTTCCAGATTGCTGCCATGGTGGCTTCGATGGTTCTCTACTGTCAGATTGGCCACAAAGGGTGATGTTCCCCTTATCCCGAGATAACAATGTAGGGTGGAAAAATTTTGCTGTGTAGATTTTTCAAGTATAAGACAGATAAACAAATACCCTTACTTTGAAAACTGTATCTGTACAAATCATACCGTGATTTATTTATATTTGAAAATAGGGTCACCACTGCTCACTTATGTGCTGATACATTTCACTTGTAATATAGAATGATGAAAAGTGAAGAGAAATCTGATTACATTGAGTTTATGTTATTCACATTCACTGCAATAATACGATGAATTTATTTTTGTATGTTTGATCATATTGAAATAATAAATGTCACAATCGTGGCTGGTTCTTTATTGACTGTGGTGTTCTTTGGTTAATGTGTATATGTTTGTATATGTTAGTTTAGTAAACAGGTAATTCTATCAACATAAGTGTTAAAGTATGTCAGATGATAACAGACGCCTGGTGGTGTTTAATATCGTAGACAACGGGTGGAATAAACCCTGGCAGGATTGAGACGAATGGTGACCTGGTTGGTTTTTGACCCCGCCCACACCTGGATCTGCCATTGAGAAGACCACACTTGACACTCCTGTGAGCTAAGAGCAGGAAACTGAGGCCACATGTGGAAACAGGCTTGCCAAATTTGGACAATGGAGCATTGGAAAAACCTTTTATAGTCTAACAAGTCTCTATTCCTGCAGATATATTCAGATGGTAGGGTCAGAATCTGGTGAAAATAACATAAGCATGAATCTGGCACCAGCTATGGTGGCACTAAGGTGCAAAACACAACAAAAAGAAAACGCAACAAAAACGAGCAGTCCTGAAGTGCAAAACACAAAAACCAAAAGAAAACACAACCACAAAAATGAGAAGCCCTGAAGTGCAAATCACAAATATAAAAAGAAAAAACACAACAACATTAAGGAGCACTCCTGAAGTGCAAATCACAAATACAAGAATGAATTACAATAGGGATTTTGCACCATTCAGTACTCGGGCCCTAAAAACACAATAACAAAAACAACTGAAGTGCAAATCACAAACACAAAAAGAGAAAACACAACAACAAAAACGTACAGTCTCGAAGGGGAACGGGAAAGAAAAACGTATACAAATGATTACAGTTTTGCAGATGTAACCCAGTAGTAAAACTGCGCGGGTTATAAGACGTTTCCTGTTGTTGTCTATTTGCTAAACACAGTGTCAATCATAGCCACTTCGTTCAGACGTAGTTCTCATTGGCTACATCAGGCAACGCAGGTTTCTGATTGGAGGAGGAGGTTAAGTCCCACCCCTCCAGGTAGCAACGTTTGCGCAGAGAAGTGAAAACCACATGAACGAGCGGCTGGAGATGCGCAATTCTTCAGCTAAACACAGGATGGTAAAAACGGTTTTTAACAATAAGTCTACCTTTTGAGAGAGCTTCTGTCACAACGTTAAGATGTTGTTAATTGAGCACCATTCCGCATTGATGAGCCGAAAAGTGTGATTTATAGCTCAATTGTCGCTCTGATGTTAGATGTCAGAACTTGTGTGTTGAAGTTTGTGTTGCACCGCTGGTGCTAGTGATAAAATGTAATGCCTGTTTAAGACAACTGAACATGTGCATTTAAACTATGATCTTAAATGAAAGAAGGTGAGCGTGTTATATGCTTTATTTATGTTCAGCAGATGGTTTTAAAAAGTAAACACATTAATTTCATAGTAAATGTTTAAAAAAAATATGAGAATTTGGATGTGATTTTCAGTAAGGCCTTAGAGAACAGAATTTTGTGATGCTGTAGAGTAATAAGCCTTGTTTTTTACACAGGCTAGGTGTTTGAGTTACCTGGAAAACCCTGTCGATTTTGGATTTGGATTCTCCTTGACGAAGGAGATGCGAGCCACCTTTAACCCCAAGGAGTTGGACCTGTTGTTCCATGGAGGAGACCGTCTGTTCCTTCATCCCTTCATCCGAGTGCACCAGAGTGGTAGGACTGTTAAAACCCCACATCTCGGACTATTTCTTCTTGAACCAAAGAGCTCTTTTGAACTAATCGGATTTGACTGGACCGATCGGACTGAAAAAACTGTTACGACCTCAACACGGAATCATCTTTAACATTTAGATCCAAAGACCTCTAAACTGTTTGCACTAAAGAGACAATTTTCTTTCGTCACGAGTGATATTGATAACAACTTCATGAGTATTATGTTTTCAAGCTGCTAAGCAGTTATTGTTACTTTGAATGCATTAAATATTGCATATGTTGTAAATAGCTTAATGTTTTTATATTTTTGCCAAAGTTTTTTTTTTTACAACTACAGTTGAACGTATCCCTGCGGCTCCAGTTGTGTATTGTGTCTGTTATCTCCTCACAACCTCTTCCTTATGAATCTAGACACTGGTCCATGTCATATTGAGTATTCTGTTAACTCTTTGTGGGTTACACAGAGAACAACATATGACAAGTCAAGCATGTAACCCATAAAGAAACAGATGAATCCTTTCTTAAAGATTCCATAGACAATATTTTTTAGCTTAACAGATAAGGTTACTACTTCTATGTGAAAGTTGTGGCTGTCAGTGCTGAATAAGCAGATAAGACCTGAGGCCTGTACTGCGAAGCAGGATTTGCGGCTATCGAGATCAATTCAGGCTTAACTCTGGGTTCACTTATGCCGGGATACATCACCATGGCTCAGGAGCAGGTTATGTTTAAGATTTCAAATCAAAACAAAATATACACGTAATTACAGTCAGATCTTCCAGTTTACTTTATGGTAAGGTGATATTAAGTCTTTCAACTTCGGGCTGCACACTCATACAGGCGGCGATTTAGTTATTCAGCAGTTGCAGTTGTTCTGCTTTCACCTGGATTATGTGTTTCACTTCTTCATATTTTTCTAAAATTATGATTGAAATATGTTGCTCTGGTGTTTGCACACTTGTCTATGTTTGTGATTGGTCAGACGCTGAAAACACCTCCTATTCTATGTAAACGCATTCGTGGCTATATTGAGAAACCCTGGGTTGAAACAGCGAGTTGTGACCGCTTAGTGGAACCTCGTTTGTCAGGGTTTGTTAAGCAAGATAACGGAAAGATATCCTGGGTAGGTTGAACCTGCTTTGTCGTCGAGGCCTCTGCTGTTCCCCTGGCGAAGTTGTTTCTGCTTTGGGAGGCTGCCCTGCACTTTTACTGTTTTTACAAAGTTGTCAAGGAGGAACTGGTGAAACTAGTGAATAATTTAGCTGCTGAGTACATATTCTTTACAGGAAGTAGTCAGGTCCACAATTGGAGCGATAAGAGAGTGAATTTAGGACCTGTGTTTTTCAAGTGACCAGCGGCATGACTTCAAACGAATGTTACTGCTGTTCCATGTCTGCTGGATATGTAAACAGAAATTTACTGTTGTGTGTACATGATTCATCAGTGATATTTACAATATGTGCTTCCCTCTGGTATCAAAAATTTGTTCATGCAGTTTTTAAGGGTGAGAAAGACTTCAGGCACGCTGAAGTTTATTTTATGTTTACAGTCCACTCGTTATTGGGTCCACTTCCTGGAAGGGAAGGTGGGTCATTTTATGATTTTACAGATACAAATTTACAACATTTGAATGTCTCAGACTTCAGCAGTGTTTCACATTGACTGTTTCAGTGCTGTTTGCATTTAATCCCTCTGCAGCCTGTGTGCCGGCATTGCTGCTTGTGCGGCAGGTGATTAGTACAGTTAGCAGAGTTTATGAGGTTGGACCTCAATGTTAAATAACATCAGTGAACAGCTGTTAAATTGCACAGGGGAGTGAAAGGTATACTTGGTCTGAATGGGCTAACCATATGCTCAGATCTGCTTTAATTTGCTTTATGCTGTGAGCATGTGACAGTGATACATTTCAGTTTAAATCAGACAGCCTTGATTACATGTATCAGTGTGTGTGTATGTATGTCTCTTTAGTTCGTGAAGTTTAATGTGTGCTGGCGGCTGACGCAGCAGGTTCGACTGTCACATGCTGTGCAGACGTTACCTGACCTTCTCAGTGGTGTCATAATCTGAAAACGCCGTCTCTCTTAAAACGGCTGGAGCCGCAGTTAAGTGCAACATGTGACTATGTTTCATGTTGTTTTTCTCCAGGTTAGACGTTAATGTCGTGACGTTAATGTCTGTTTGTAATGTGAAGTTAAAGCAGAGTACATGAAGTGAAGACGGGAACCATCCTCGATCATTTACCACCCGTGCAGAATGATGTTGCCCCTCTCAGAGTGCATGTCAGAAATATATTTAAAGTAATAAAGTTAATAAGAGACACACGGAGACAGTCGTCCATTCTTTGTTCACCAGTTTGATAACATCAGTCAGTTAGGGAAGTCTGTTCTCTTGCGTGTACGTGATTCTCTTTAACTTATAAATGTGAGAAATACAATATTCTGAAGCTATGTTGTATTTATTAGGTGATCATGATGATATGTCCTGTTGAAGCACAATCTCAACATATACTTCAAGATGTGGTAGTGTCACTAGAAACGGTGCTGATTTACTGCACTCAATGTTTTTCTCTCTTTATCTTATTTATAACCAGAACAGACGGACAGAAACAACATATTCTGCCGTGGCCTGGCACAGGTTCGGTCTGGACGTCAGGTGCTCCTCAAAGTTACACTTTCATCGGTCGTTTCCAGCCCATGAATCAACTTAATGCTTCCTTTTGTACTCCTACTTTACACCAACACACCCTTTTACATCGGTTTTTATTGACGGTGCACTCCTTGGCTGCATCAGTGGCAGAAACAATGAGTTAAGCAAAACAAAGTCAATAAACTTGATATACTGTTTTACCTTTCACAAAACATGATTGAGAATAGTGCCACACTGATCTGTGGTCAACCCTATTAGTTCATTTACTTGCGTATTTGCAATGCAAAATGATAAAAAAAAAAAGAAAGGGAGTCAAACTTTTAATGTAGCCTTTTTTTAAATTCCCGTAAACCTGTTTCCTTTAATTGTGAGCGAAACAAGGTAGTGTCCTTCAAACAGTTTTGGAAATGCCATCTCTGCAGGCCATGCTTAAATATTTGGGGAACCGTGGGATGGGGAGATGAGACACTAGTTTGTAAACGGCACCCTCTTGTGGACAAAGCTTAATCTGCAGCCACAGAAGGTGATAAACCCCTGATACTCTTGAACACAGCTACATACAGCCTATATTACGCTTACATTTACTCATTAAAGTTGGTCCTACAGATCAGATCAGCGCTGTGTGAATGTGCCACATTAGTGAAGGTGAAAATATATATTTCCCGCTCTATCCATCTAGATCACAATGTTAAGAGCTGGTTCTGGGAAACGGACATGAGGAAGAGAGAAGGGAGGGAAAAGTGGCACCGTAACTCCCGGGTCAGTGTATGAGAAAGTCAAACACGCGTTTTTATCGTAACAGCATCGGCTAGTCCGCCTACACCGGCCGCTCTGTGATCAGGTCACGGGTGACAGAGCACAATGGAGTCTAATGGTGTAATGATGGGCCGTCAGGGGAGATGCTGAGAAGCTGCTTGTGGCAATAAATGGACAGGAGACTGCTTGTTTACACAGGGAGCATAAACTCATTATTACTTTACAGTCAATGATAACAGAAACACCTGCCGAACACAGTCGATGAGTATTTTGAACAGTGTTAGGCAGCAAGTCTGTTTTTTTTTTAAATAATTCTTTGACGAAAAAGTCATTGATCTGCAGGATAAAGGCCGAAGTAAATTATCTTCAGTAATGAATATTTGACTTTTTTTTTTTTTTTTAAATGAGCTGAAACTCCTAAGATGCAGGATGCAAAAGAAGTTTGCTTGTTCATTTTGCTTGTGATGAAATACAATTGTATAAACTTCAAGGCAGATCACCACCAACCCAGAGTCTGGTTCTGTTGGAGGTTTCTTCCTGTTAAAAGGGAGATTTTCTTTCCTGCTGCCTTTCATTCGAATTGTTGAATCGTCGGGTTTCTTACTATAATGTTGTAGGTCTTGCACAGCCTTCAGATGACTCGTATGAGTAAAACTATATCGAATTCAATAAAATTCTTTGAATACTCTTTTAAATGGACATGACTGTCCTTTGGTTTTTGCAGTCAGCAGATCTCACCCATTTGAACACATCTGGGAGATTGTGGACTGACATTTTAGGCAGCTCAATAACAAATATACCTTTGAAATATCTTTTGTCAAAAAGATGTTTAAACCTCCTCTTTGTAGACGTTTTACCAAAGTGCACTGAAGCTGTTCTGGAGACCCACAGTTATTTTTTCCAATAATAGTTCAAAGGACTATTGACAACCTTTTTATCCATTTCATTAAAAACCTTCAAAATAAGTAAAACTCAAAGCTACAACATAACTCGCGTCCATGCAATCAACTCAGATTTCCTTATTTTAAACCTCAGAGGATCAAACTCACCTTTCAGATGTTATGTTTTTATGACTGTGTTTTTAACACTTACCTTGAAACTGAAATCCTGTGTCTTGGCAACCATCCACGACCTGGATTTTTAAGCTTGGTGTGATGTCTGGGCCGGTGTGGGAATTGCGACACCTTCTTTGCGTTAAAACGCAGGTGAGAACTGGCAGCTACCTTCATAAAAAGGTTCCCTCCGCCTCGCTGACCAAGCACTGACAGCAAGGTTGCCATCTGGAACCTTGGACCACAAACCACCAGACGAAGATTTTTTTTTAATTGATTAATGTAATTTTTTTTTTATTTGCTTAATTTAGATTTTTGCACAAACTCTGAAAATATTTGCATAATTTCAGTCTCTTCAATTTCTGAGAATTATTGACTTTTTCGTCAGTATGGGTTTTCTCTTCAGCTTCATCTTTTTGTCGAGTTGTACGGCTGTAGCTGTTACGCTTCCTTACAATACTTTTATGAATGGCTCGAGAGTTGAATTTGAGTCATCTGGCAGCGGACCAGATAACACCGTCCACGGAGTAGTCAAGGTTGTGCAGCTGGACCCGCGTGCTCTCGCCCAGTCAGCGTTCTTCAGACGAGGACTGACCCCCAGAAGAGCTCACAGCTCCAGATTGCCCTTCCCTGCCTTCCTGTCTCACGGCCGCTCAGGTCAGGGCCTGTCCTCGAAGACCCCTGTGAGTCCACTTCACAACCTGCGTCCTAAAACCCCCACCGACACGGAACTGAAGAAGAAGCAAGGACTGCACATGTGGCAGAGAGCCCTGGACAAAGGAGGCAAGATGTCCCTGCCTGTCAACCTGAAGGACACTAAACAGACATGCACAGCAGTACCGTTCACTCAGGTAAGAGGCAAAGAGTCTTCTATGTCTTCTGACTGAATATTATTTCCTTTCTTTTCTGTGCACACCGAAACATTTTTATTCAGATGAGCGATTATCTACAGAGCTTTGGCAAATTCCCCACTGTTAGGAAGTGTTGATATTTCTGTGACAATTAGAGAGATGTCTGTTTACTCGTGAAGCTGATTACGGCTCTGGTGCTGCATTAGCTGTGTTTTTTTTTGGTTGTTTTTTTTTGACCCTGTCAGATGTAAAGCGACATCAATTGCTACTGTGGCTGTGTTTACCCGGAGCTTGACCCTCTCTTGTCATCCTCCCAGCACGTGACAGCTGAAGGATGCGGAACACTGACGGTGCACAACAAGCTGTGTTTCGGCCAGTGCAGCTCCCTCTTCGTCCCGTCTGGGGGGGAGTTTGCCGGGCTGAGTCCTGGATCGGGGGCCTTCCACCGCCGGGCCCCCTGCTCCCGCTGCTCCCCGTTCAAAGCTCACACCGTCACTGTGACTCTGCGCTGCAGAGGCCACGTTCGGGAGAAGCGGGTGATGTTGGTGGAGAGCTGCAAGTGTGAGACGGGCCGCGAGGAGAGGAGCGCCGAAGCTGCAGCTTCCACACATGTGTAGCTGTGTTACAGCTGATATAACAAGACTGTGTGACTCTTTATTTCCTGAAAACAGTCGTTTGTGAACGTTTGAAAAAGAAAATGGAGGAGCCGGTAAAAACAAATTTTAAATTTGGATTGACACCCTAATTGTAATAATCAAATGACTGCCAAAACATTGTTTGATCATTATTCTGACAATAGTAATTATTATTTGCATAATGTACCTGTATGTTTATGTCTGAGTCTGAATGTGTTATTCGGAGTAAAATACTCTGGTGGCTTATCCCACCATCGATTTTTGACAAATTGACCTGTATTTTGGTCATGCTAATTTTTCTGTTGCGACAGATGAAGCTGTCCACACTGGACTTATGTTGAAAAATTTGTTTAGATTAATCTAAACTGAAATATTGTGATCTGTAATATTGTCATTAAAACGTCCTCTTTGTCCACATTTCTTTTTTTATGGGCATTGCTAATTCAATTTCTACCAACACTGTTAGATTCACAAGTGCAATTTAGTTTGCATGCAGAGCTTAAGTAAAAACATGACGAGCATTTGTTGTTTTTTCCACCCACTCTTGTATTCATGCATTCAAGTGTCAGCTCCTATATTTTATTAAAAAGCTGTGTTCCACAGACTTCCAGCACGTAGCACTTACATCTGAAAAGCACCGAACTAGAGAGCAAACGAGCTATTGAGCACGGGTACTTAGCAGTAAGCAAACATAATTGTTTCAGCATGGACCCTTGAATTATGTATAGGAACCATCTATTCTCATGCCCAATCTCTTTTCAGGGCAGTTGTGGGAATTTGAACATCATTCACCACAGATGCACTTGAGCAAGTGGGCATGTGTGATTGTGTGTATGTGCTTTTTTTTTTTTTTTTTTTTTTCAGTTAGGGCCCATAAAACCTATTATTCATTTATGTCCTGGCACCTGGACCTGGTAAAGTGAACTCATCCCACACATCCCTACATACATTCCCAGAGGAGCATAAAGAAGGGGGCTCTTTACGTTGCCTTGGCATGTTGTCAAAATCGCTGCTTAGATGGCCATTTGCATTCACGTGGGCTTTCTGAAAAAGTGAAAGCGTTCATTGCACTACGGGGGTGCATTGAGTCCCTCGGATTCTATTAGCATGTGATTAACATCTTGGGTTGATGGCTATATTTTCCAAGATTGATGGGACAAATATTTGCCCAGGTCTTAACTGCGAAGAATTAGGGGCCACTTTTAATCAGGCACTTGTTTTTTTTCTCGATATGCAGAACGTGGAGAGGGTGAGAGGCTCCTTCTGATCAAATTCAGCTTTTTTAGCTCCTCATAGTGAAGAGGGTTTTTGTAAAATGTCAGAATCTGAGTAATGTATAACCAACCCTGTGCTGTATTTAGTCATCCCTCTCTGGCATTATGTAATGGTGCCCTTGCTAATAATCTACCCACTGCGTTCCTGTATGTGTGATGACATTGGTGACGAGAGAGTCATGATCTCACTATCTTCTCTCTAAAACACTGTACCGCTCTTCTTCCAATCTTTTGTATTTTTTTTGTATTTTTTTGGGGGGGAAAAAGAGCTAAAAAAGAAAGTGGGCATAGTGGAGGGAGGGGAGGGGAGGAGGAGGGTGGTTGTTGATTGAACAAACAAGGTGCACAAGAGAGTGCACCACTTAGCAAGACAGATGTCAGCCCCTTTTGCATTGTGGGATCCGGCAGAGCACTCCTGTGTCATTAAGGATGGCCTGGTTCCCATGGCGAGGGGAAAGGAAGGAGCGAAAGGAGGAGGGCCCGCTGCCAAGTTCAGCGCCTCGGGGATCAGATCAGCGTCACGGGGTGCTAAGTGGCCTAGTTAGCGCTTTAAAACGCACAATGAGCTGCCTGCTCTTTCTCTGTGTGTGTAGGCCTTTTAACTGTCAGACATGCAATCGGTTGGGAGGTATGCATGATGGAGGTGTGTGTGTGGGGGGGGACTCGAACAATATCAATTCAATCAAGGTGTATTAAGGGGAAACTTAATTACAGATGGAAAAGTTTTACATCGATTTTTTTTTTTTTTTTCCCGACAGCTATAGGTAGTGATGATATGAGGTGCTTATTGCGGTTCTTATGGTCAGAAAACAAATATTAGAACAGTGAACAATTTGGATTGAGGATCAATTTGATGTCCTCCACGCCACACAACTCTACAGGTGATTTGTTCCTACACTCAAGTGGGGGAGTGTTTCCTGAATTTGCGCTACGTTCAGGCACAAAAAGGACTTGGTTATTGGGAAAGATAATAGTTTGGGCTAAAATGATGACTTAAATTGTGTTGTGCACTAAACTTACTACTTCCTTAAAGTTATGCAACCTTTGTTGCTAGGAAACAATAAATGCAATTTAAAAAAAAAAAACTGGGCCCAACTCGTGGTTAGAAACAGGAAGCAAATAGTCTCCTGCACCCAAGTTTGCTGTTATATCAAACTGCCCACCCAATCTATCATCTGAACCACGTCACTTCAAGTTCAAGTTGTGGTTTGTCATTCGGCCATGTATGAGTACACAGCTGAACGAAATATCCTTCATCACAATCCCAAGGTGCTACTACGAGATAAGAATAAAATAGAAGTCAGAAAAATACATTTTAAAAGATGAGAGAAACACATTAAAATAAAAAAAAATGACAGCAGATTGTGTGAACGGCTAAAGGTCGCTTTACTTTGAATTGTAACCATGGGTCAAAATGAGAGGACCATCATTTGATGCTTAAGCCCTCCCTGCTGATTTCCTGTGTGTTTGTCCGTGTTCATAGCTATGGCTAAGTAGTCCAAACAGTGCCAAGATAGTTTACCAGCTGAATAGTGTTGGACAGGGAAGCTCCACCAGACTTTCGTCAGCCACTTGGGGCTCTGCTGGAGCTAAACCATCACGGTAGTTTTGGACCAGACTGGACTGCAGATCAGGCTCCTAGATCTGGCATCAGCAAGTGAGGGTGAACAGGGGCCCATCAGGCACTCCCTGGAAATAAATCTGGATGGCGACGGGGTGCGCCAGGAGGAATATTTGCAACTAAAGTGACGACCTGTTAAGTTATAGGTGAGACGACGTGTTCTCACCTAAGTCCCAGCAGTACAGGTCTACCGCTGTAGGTGTCAGGCTCTAGGTGAGAGGGTGTCTGTTCGGCGGCTAACATCTACCTCCCCTCTGATACGGTGGTACATGCTCACTCTGCGGTGTTAGTCTGGACCAGCTGGTCAGAGTTGGCTCTGTTGGAGATGGTGCCCCGGGCTAAGCCTGACAGCCTACTGCCATTCTGTCTGGCTGCCAGCCCGCCTGCCAGGCTGTCTGTTGGGTGCTGAGGAGGACAAAGATAGGTGCAGCCCTATCCACATCAAAGTTAGTTGCTAGATAAAAATCCTATCAGGTTTTAGTATCTGGTACTACTACCACAGCTGAAAGCACAACAACTGCTTCTCGTATAAAGTTTGTCTACGAGTACCCTTTTTCATGTTTGTGTGGTGTTTGCTGCCCAGACACTGTTATTCAAACCTCAACCAGAACTAAGACAAGGGATGGAAGTGCCGTAGATCAGTATGTGTACAGCAGTCATCCAGAGGAGGCACATCAGGGGAGAAGGATTTATTATTTTGTTGTCATGTGGTTTTACAGGAAGTTGGGGCACAGCTTGATTTAATGGGCAGACGAGAGAAAGAGAGAGAGGAGCACACGAGGATTGACGAGGCTGGAAAGTTGTGGTGATATCACTTGAATTTACCAATTGCAGTGTTTGTGGTCAGAGATATTTTGCTTTAAAAAAATATTTCGAAACACGTTTTTGCGGGAAAGTAGTTTCTGAATGTAGAATTAGACATTGATGCGGTGTTTGGGCTATTTTTATCATTATTGTTTTGAGTGCTTGAAATATTTTACGACTGCATGCATGTAAAAATTGTATGTTATTGCTCATGAGGGTCTGAAATGGACTCAAACATGATTTTCAGCCGGGCTACATCATCTGAAAGATGAAGTCTATAATTCTGGAGAAAGATTGTTGGTGAATTACTTTTTACAAATATGACCAAATAGGACAAAACAAATTGCCCACCTATCGAGCAGAAAACAGAATCTGCAACCGCCTTCTTTTTTAAGGTCTTTCCAGCTTTGTAAAGTCTGACTGATGTCAATGTGGCTGTTGGCACTTGCGAATATTGGTTCTCCTGAACATCTCGTCTTTGGCTGTTTTCTAGGCTGTTTTCAATATCTCTACTTTTTGACGAAGTCATTATATGAGGGTGGATCAGAACGTTTAGAGATAGAGTCGGGGCAAACTATAACCTTCGAGAGTAAGTAGTCCAAGCTTCATTGCTTGATCAACATCAACAGCTGGGTTACACATCTTTCTGTGACCACTTGTACCTTAAACCTGCGCAGAGAACACACATCAAAGTTTGTGTTACATTTTTGGGGAACAGAGAGAAAGTGACAGGGAGTCTAATCCAGTGAGTAGACGGAGCCGGGCAATGATTGTGTTCAAGTCTGTGTGATAGCACAAATCAAAGTGGGTTTCTTTTAAGTAACGGAGGGTGGTTACTTACATTATGCAATATATTTCACTTATATAACTAGCTTATACGATGTAGGTAATGTTGCTCAGGTCATATTTTTACCTATATCATGATGTCTATCTAAACCTAACGATGCAGTGTTTGGTGTCTCAACCTAAGACAACCTTACTTATCTTGACTAGGTGATACAGATCACGACACTGGCACCGTACCCTCTAGTGGACTAACGGGTGTATTACGTACTTTGGTGTAAAACTGTGTTAAATATTTCTTTATTTTGAATTTTCATACACATATCACCAAATGCGTCCAAAGACACAACCCCTTCAATTTGTAGTTTTTCTCTCTTTTCGCTAAAGTCGGGTAGTTTAGGAAGACCGGTTTTGCACCCATTGACTGCTTTCCGGCAGATACATCTTTGTGTTTGTTTGCGTTGTGCATATGACTGCACTTGTGATTTTAGCCTCGGTGTGGCAACATCAGTGGTTGAGTATCGAGCTGTCAGTAAACCTTCTGCTGGAGTGTGATGATGATAGCAATGTCGCTGTGGCAGGTGCGGTCCTGCATGCCATGCAGGTGATGTCTCTCATGCTCACTTAGTTAATGACTCCAATTAAAGTAATTAAGAGCTGGCATGGTGAAACCTGCTCAGCCTCGCTGCCAACCCATCCTCTTCACCAGCGCACATCGGCGCCCACCTCGTCCCACTACATGCCATTATCCATTGCACTACTTCTGCTCTCCTGCCCTCCATTCATTTTTCCTCTCATGGGCACCTCACCCTCTCCGTTATGCCACAACTGTCCTGTGCCTCTGTTCCTGCGGAGGCCTTTAAAAGAAACATGAAGCCTAAAATCGGCTAAACGCTCCACTCGAGAAGCACTTAAGAGACCCTCAGCTCAACTTATTGTCACACAGACAGCTATGGAAGGAGAAGAGCGGAGGCCGGGTCCGGCAGGAGGAAGAGGGGAGTTAGAGAGGGAGAGGGGATGCAAGCCAGGTCCTAACGAGGGGACAGATAATAGTTTTGTTTTGTTAGGGGCCTTTCTTCAGTGGGGAGGGAGTTGAAATGACACGCCACACATGGTTTTTGGATGAAGTGGGCAGACGGAGGGAGGGGAGGGAAGGGCTGCAGGCTTGATGCAAGAAGGGGGAAACTGTAGAGGAGGGGGGTTGCAGCACAGAAAAAGCAGTCATATGTAGTACCGAGAAAGGCTCCAAAAAGCCGCAGTCACAAAGCAAACCTGGAGTCTGCTAACTGGTTTGTACGCTGATAAATTCAAAGCTCCCATGAAACTTTGATTATGATCATGCATTCGCTGCCCTCCACTTCCAGGACTTCTATAAAAACTCAATGTCAAAATACACATTAATCACAGAGTCCACAAATTCCAACAGTGGGAAAGACCGCTCCGGGCCAAGTTGGAGACACAACTTTGGCTACTGGGCCTGGTCAGATTTATCAAAATTTATGAAACAGCAAACATACGAATCTCTCGTGTCTTGGTGTTCTTTCAACACTTGGAATCCCAGACTGACAGACGATGTGCCTGGATTTGTAGCTGGCGTGGCCGCACAAGCACTTTTCCAGAATCTCATTACAATTTCTGAGAGAGAAAGACTTTGATGTGAACCCGAGGTTCACCTCCCCCCCTGTATTCCTAATGTGTTCACCCACTCCAGGCGCATTTCCCTTTTATTTGTCTTGAACATTTTACCAGAAGCTTGTGTGAGAGATGTGATTGAAGCCCTTTATAAAACAGCAGATATGTGTAAAAGTAACCATAAAAGCCATCGCTGGGATGAGCTGCAATCATTTTCTGGTCACAGTGAGAAACATCACTGGCGACATCGAAGACAGTCTTTCACGGTGAGCCGGAAGCAGGAGCCTCATGAAAAAAACCACCATCATCAAATTTACAGCTGAGCACACTTTGGTAGTCTGGCTACTAGCAGCATCAAGCAAATTTTCCTGGTGGACTGTCTGTTTGAGCCAGACCGGCGAATCACCTCCAGGAGCCTGTCACCACTTCCATGAAGATAAATGGTATCATTACACATCATGCATTAGCTGATCTGGAATCCACTTTCGGCTCTAAAGTGGAAATGGCTTTGGACTGCTCTGAGCCATCGGATGGCACTAACAGAATGGGTGAAAAAACATTGGTAAGTCGTTTCGTTACAGCGCTCATAAGGATACAGCAGCGGACTACTCATCGAAAAACAAGTTTCTTTATTTTGAATTCCATTCATGAAACTCACATTTCTGTTCTTACTGCTAGGATCAATACCAATAATGATACAATTTATCCAACACATTTTGCCAGTCATACAGTAGATATCTGTCAGCAAACAGTCATCCTCACACTGGGCAGAGGAGGAAGAGTTTCATGCCAGTGTGTGAGAGAGGGGAAAAGAGGAAGAGTGATTGAGAGAGAGAGAGACAGACATACACATAGGAGGTGGGGGTACAAAGGGGGAAGCAGTGAGCCAGTGTTCAAGAGAGATAGGCCAAGAGAGAAAGCGAAGGGGGTGTGTGCATGTTTGAGTTTGTGTGGAGGGGTACAGAGGAGGGGTGCAGGTGGCATGGAGCTGGCGCAGGCCTGGCCCACTGTCCCCTGGCAGTGCCAGGCTCCATCTGTCATCAGCAGGAACATCTGCAGCCCAAGGTGCCCTTGTCACCCAGCGTTAGAGTAACGAGTTTGGCGTTTCCATTAGTCCAGGGCCTTCGCCCGCCCGGCCGGCGCTAGCCAAAACCCTGGCATTTTGGGTGTGAGCTAGTGTGTGTTTGCCTGAGTGAGTGCGCGACTAGATATGAGACGGTGAGAGGGAGAATGAGGGAGCGAGCCGGGGGTAACTGGATTTGTTTGTCGGTGTGTGCGTGCGCGCGTGCGTGCGTGTGTGTGTGTGTGTGTGTGTGTGTGTGTGAGGGGAGCGCCGAGCCAAAACAACATGGCAGTGCAGAGCGTTGACCCAGCTGGGCTGAGCCGGCATGTCGAGTCATGTCCCCTCCTGATGTGTGCGTGCCCAGTGCGCTCACACCGCTGCCAGGCCCAATCTCTGCGCCTCTTTCCTTCTCACTCTCTCTCACTCTTCGTCCCTCTCTCATCTCTCTGTCTTCCATCTGTCCACCTCCCTCTTATGTGCCCTCTCTCCCTTACCTCTCTGTACCCCTTGTAGTTTCCTCCCCCCCCCCTGTATGCAGAGTCCTCTCACACTCGGAGTCTATACTAACACTCTGCCTCTGAGCGCTACTCACATTTTTATCTTCCACGTCCCTAAAAAACAGATGGCTTCTTTGCCGGCTCCCTCTTTTCATCCCTCTCTCTGAGCTCTCCTCCTCCCTCCCTCTTGTCCTGTGTTTCTCTCCATCCAGCTCTCTATCACTGATCCTAACTGGCAGTCCACCTGTTTATTCTGTCTTTTCCCCACTCCCTAATTTAAAAAAAAAAAAACTCAAATAATTTTTCTCTCTCTCAAGGGCAATATCGGGGTTTTATTATTACTTATTGTAGTTATTACTTTCACATGACATTCTGTTCGGACTAAACATGGTTTACACAGTTCAACAAGATGGCTGCGGTTTGTGTCTGCACCACATGGTGGCTCTAACGAGCAGCAATCTTTCTTAATAGTAATGAGCCAGTTTTGGCTGCAATTGTGTCAATTACCCACAGAATATTAATCAGACAAACATGAGCACATCAGAATAAGATAAGATTGATTATTCTTTTTCATTTTTTTATATTGCATGCAGGCGTGCATCATAACTCATTTTTGATGGTATCTGAGCTTTCAGCCTGAAGGCCTGAGAGAAATTAGACACCACTTAATAAAAGCACCACATTTAGGGCTCACAGTCCAAGCTAGTTGGAGTTTCTGAGCATCTCTGATGTGTGAACTTGTGCAAACGTGCACTTAAATACATAAATATTCCTCAGGCAACATTCGCTGCAGCTTTGTTCTTTGACACTTCAAGCCCGACCTAAGTTTTATGTTATAGTAAGATTTCATTTGCCCTATGTTTTTTTTAAATTTATTTTAATGTTTTTTTGCTTGGCCTGTCCTCTAAAGGTTTTTCATCCCCCTATCAACACTTAAAAAGTGTGTGGAGATGGAGTGAGTGAGATAGAAAAAGGAGAGCCACAGCGATATAAAGAAAAGGGAAGCGACAACTGCTAATCAATAAGATTTCTCCAACCTCGTTTTTTTTTTTTTTTTTTTTTCTCTCTCTCCCCCTGAGGCCCGCGGCATTCAAGACGAGCCAAGACGAGCTTGGCATTGTCGAGCACGCCTTAAAAAGAAACACCTGCGAGGTGGAAGACTTAAAAAACCAGAAGAAAAAAAAAAATCCTGCTTTTCGCAGCTCTTAAAAATGTTGGCAAATGTTCCATGGGTTTTCTGGGAACAAAACAGTAAAAAGAAAGAGCTTCCATGCAAGTGAAGACAAAAGGGGATGGTTTTCCATAGAGATGGAGGTGTCATTACACTTGAGACGGTTGCCAGATTTGGACTTATCTTACCCCCCCTTTCCCCACGCCCACCCCCCGTCCTTGTATCTATACCATCTTAGTTTATTATCAGTGCTCGAACAGTGTTCGGGAAACAAATAATGAATAGTAATATTTAGCTGTTGACAAAATATGTTTGTGGCTTTAGTGGGAGATGGGAACGGGGGAATGTGGAGGGAGACAAAGATGGAGAAAGCCAGAGAGAGAGAGCGAGAGCGAGAGCGAGAGAGAGAGAGAGAGAGAGAGAGAGGAAACTGGAAAGGGGGGCAACTAAAACAGATGGCACTCTTGGCATCCACCTCTCTCTTAAATCTGTTTCTGCTGTTTTTCTCATGTGCACGAGGCTTTAACCCTGTGGTAACCTGTGTCCCAGCCTGACCCCGAACCTAACTGCTCTGTGTAACAAGCCTGCGGTGTGTGTTTGTGTGTATCTGTGCATGTTCATCTCTAGTGCGTCTCTGTCTGCACACTCTTTTAATCGGCACCCTATGGAAACGAGTTTCAGTGTTTGTAAGCCTCACTTCCGATTGCACTGCATCGGCCTCGCGGTTTACCTGAGAGCTGCTCGCGTGTTTGCAGGGAGCGTCGCCTCGACTCATCTGACTCTTATTCCAAGGTCATAAATTATCTCTGTTTCACCGCAGGACCTAAAGCTCACTCATATTCCTTAGCTTCCCTATAGACACTTAAAAAAAAACTAAAACTGACTTTTGCCTAACATGCAGAATCAATGATTAGAGCCTGACCGGTGTATTGGCTGACCGATTTTATCTACCAATCATACATACATCAATACTGGTGTAGCCTATATGCTATACAATACGACAACTTTTATTTTACAGACTGTAATTCAGAAAAAGCTGGTTGGTGTAATATATAAATTGCTGTATTGGTGTTTAAATTTTTTTTTTTATAGTCATTTATACTTTTAGATTTCCAGGTTCAGTGCACTGAGGTCAGTTTAGACAATAAGGTTTATTTTTACAGTATAAATATCCCGCCACCATTCTGCTTTATATCGGCACCAGCAACAAAAATCGTAAATCTGTCCGGCTCTGTTGTTGATCAATCAAAGTGTTGACTGATGGATGTGAATTCATCACTGGTGAAATGTAATAAAGTAAAACAATCAGTACAGTTTCAATATACTTGGACTTCATTTTTCCATTTAAAGCTACTTTATACTTTCAGAGGGATAATCATATTGATTAAGCTCTCTATTTGAAGTATTTAAATTATCACCATCTCAACCAACTACAAACTTGCATATTAATAGATCCATAATAATGTTCCAGTAATATAACAGTAACAGCATGATATGTACTTTTTGTGCAATATGTGGCCACATTTTGTTGTTACAAATACTTTTACTTTAGTCGCACATGGCTTTTACATGGTATTTTCGCTTTGTGGTATTCCAACTTATAGTGGAAGGTCCACCCTTCATACTACTTTGTCTGTCCACCCCTAAAATTGGTAGTACTTTTCATACGGCGCATGTTTTTGACTGCACTTGTTCAATTGGTATGTTCTAAGCACCATATTGTCAGTGCTCTTCCATCAGTCCACGCACTGCCAGATCAGATAAATATCTTTCATTTTCTCAGTAATAAGGCTTAAAGATTTGCCTGAAACCTGAGGAAATATTTTTACTGTTGTTGGGAGAAATTTCCTAAAACATATTTTAGGCAGAATAACTTTTTTGGACATTAAACGCAACAATGAAGAACTGCAGCTCGTAGCCGATGGGAGAAAATATTCTCGTACGGTTCAGACACCTGGGACGTCTGCTGTGTATTTAGGCCGCATCCGTCTCCGTGGGAGTAGAAACATCCATGTGGTGACTCCCATACATGCTCCCATAGACAGACTATAGAGTTCACTGAATGCACATCACTTATATGTGGGGTGCCGCAGTGCTGTGAGCTCATTTGCATAATCTCCCATTTAAAGAGGGATGTGCTGGAAGCCGATGGGTGTGTGTGTGTGTGGGGGGGGGGGGGGGGGTTGGTGGTGAGGGCCGGGGTGGGGAGGTGGGAGGGTGTACAAAGTGCCCATTGTGCAGTCCCAGGATAGGGAAAGTGCCCTGTAGGGCCCTGTGTGTGTGTTTGTGTTTATCTATGTGTGTCTGTATGTGGGAGCCACACCTGTCAGGAGAGCCTGAGGGAAGCAATGAGACCACTATAATGAGTGTGTATGGCTCTATATATATGTGTGTGTGTGTGTGTGTGTGTATGTGTGTGTGTGTGTGTGTGTGTGTGTGTGTGTGTGTGTGTGTGTGTGTGTGTGTTTGTTTGAAACAGATATAGTCAAAGGGATTTCATTAAGACAGACAAGAGCATTAAAATCTGTGGGCCATATCAATCTTTTATGTCCTAATTGTTTCCCTTTATTAACTTGGCTTGTTACCATGCCATTTTCTCTTTTCTCCTTTCTCTTTTCTCTTTTCTCTTTTCTCTTTTCTCTGTCTCTGTCTCTGTCTCTGTCACACGCACACACACACATCCACATGCACGCACACACACACACACACACACACACACACACACACACACACACACACACACGCACATGCACACGCACACGCACGCACACACACACAGTCATGCATACTCCCACTCACTTTCTCCCACATTCAGCAGTAACCACACTTAGCAGCAGCAGCAGCATGATTTGATTACTTCTCTTCATAATGCCAAATCATAATCTACCCAAGACGCAGCAGGCCGATCGGATCAGTCTGGAGAAATAATGGTGAAATCAGATTTTTTTTTTTAGAGAGGGGGGCTTTCGAGGAAAAGAGCCCAGGAGTGCTGAAATGGCTGGTGGCTGTGTCTCTAATGGTAAAATGTAATGCTCAGCAATCTGCTTAATATCCCCACCGCACTCGTTAGATTAGTGAACATTAAGGAGATTGGAAGATTTGCACTCTTTTGTTTTTGTATGGCGACACGGGGGCACTGAGACTATACCGCTAATGACGGGGAACAAGAGGTACGGAGAGGCTTTTAAATGGATGAGGGGGTTACTGAAAGCTGAAGCTGGTGTCATTTCAAGCATGGAGGCTGTGTGACAAACAGGTCGACAGACAGGAATGAAGACACAGATGAAAATCATCTCAAAGGAAGCAGATATGGTTACATCAGATATTCATTTATTGTTCTCAAAAACAGCCACTAATACAGCGAGAATAATGTCTGAACCTCCACAACATCACTGTAAATTACATTCTTTCTTCAGCAGTATGGGAAACAGTAGCGGCCTAAAGTTGTCCCCCTATTAATGACTAATTCCTCGGCTGGTTTGGCTCAGGGCGAAGCAGTGTGTGACCACCACCGGTTAAAGCAGGGCCGTGCTGGGATTCAGGAACGTTATCGGAGCTCAAAGTCCTAATTCCACACTGGGAATTCTGCCATCAGTAACATAATAAGTCCACTTTGGATGTGAGGGACAGAGAGAGAAAAAGGTTTCTTTTCTTTTTTTTCTTCTTTTTTTTACTCTGGAGTCTTGGCTCCTTCGGCGGTAAAGTTCCTCAGGCGAGCGTAAACACATCAACAGAAAAACAGCTATTTGATTTTGCGGGCTCCCAGCAGTTGTACGGGCTAATAACAATAACTATTAAACTCATGTTTCTGGTTCCCAGGGAGGGATTTAAAAAAAAAAAAAAAAAATTGAGAGCGAGAAGGCAAATTAGATGACCTGAGCTCCATAGGGTGTTTTATACTGTAGGGGTGAACCACAGCTGAACAGAGATTAGTACTGCACATATCCACTGCAATTGCAGACCTTGTCAGAAGCTTATTTTCCAAAGCCATTTAAAAGCCTCTTTTTCTCCTTAATGACCTGCTCTTTGCTCACATCTCACACAGAACACAGACTTTTTCTCATTTTAGGAACAGATTAAACCAACAATTTTTGGGGAATATTTATCGTCTATCAAATCATTTTGTCCAGACTGATTTATGTAAACCCGCGTGGCAAACTTTGGCAAACCCAAAGAGCCGCGCTCCTCGTAGCTTGGAGAGGCCACATGAGACTTCGACAGAGCAGACGACAGGGACTGTAAACTGCAGTACACGAGATGATATAACCCTTTGCTTCAATTTTAATGAGGGTGCATTGTTTTTATTTCCTTAATATTTCAAATAACGAATTGGGAACTTCCCCGGTGGGCTCCCGTTGGTGTTGACAAAGGGCCTGGTTGTTTGAGTAGTAATAGCAACATGTCTCTGATGCCAGTCTTTTGATAACACTGACAGGTTTTTTTTTTTTTTTTGGATGGGTGGTGGTTAAAACATTGTTTATTTATTTTTTTAAACATCTAAATGATATTTGGTTATTGCTCATTGTGTGATAATTTTAGTTGCTTCACTTCTAATAATTT
>NW_027185392.1:9417500-9455000 GCF_022577435.1 Embiotoca jacksoni | reverse complement strand
AATGGCAAGGGTGCGTGGTAGGTGCTGGGAGAGGGAAGAGGTGGGGAATGGATGGGGTGAGGTATATGTGTGTGTGTGTGTGTGTGTTTGTGTGTGTGTGTGTGTGTGTGTGTGTGTGTGTGTGTGTGTGTGTGTGTGTGTGTGTGTGTGTGTGTGTGTGTGTGTGTGTGTATTGTGAAGGGAAGGGTGGGCACCTGGCATGTGATAATAACCCTGGGAAAACGCCCATTCCCTCTGAAGGGGAACGTGCAGAGGGAAGAGGGTGTTGTCTGTGCGTGCTTGCAGCCCATCCTCATGTTCTTATGCTAATGTGGTATCTGTCATTGGAGGACAGGTGCTAGTTTGGGTCCACAGCTTGGTATGGAGGAAGAAGGTAAAAAAAAGATGCCTAGTGTCTCCTCACTCTATCTCTTTTTCTCTCTTTTTTTTGTCTCTAAAGTATCTTTCTATCTTTCCCCCAAAGATCCAATAATCCCTGAAACTTTAGGACTCGCTCAAAGACAAGCACATATGCACACAGAGCAGAGATGGGGTATATCTCCGTCTCTTGATGCCGTCTGGCCCCCCCCCCACCCACCCACTCCTACAGACACCCCCTGCACCCCCCTGTACCATCGCCTCTTCTTTACGTAGCACCACAGATGCCCATGTTGCCCTGCAACAGCTGTCTCACCATGTGCCCTACCAAGTGTTGCCACCCAACGGAGGGGAGAGGAAGTGAGGAGGAGGGAGGATAGAGTGGGGCTGATGGGAGGGAAGGAGGGGAGGGAGGGTGCTGAATTTGGATGGGAGGGATGAGGTCATGAATATTAATTTACTTTTCTTTTTTCACCCCAAAAAGGAGCTGCCGTTGTCTACATGGTCACCATGTTTCATGCTTTGTTCCGATTATCAATGTATAATCTTTTTGTTTTATTGCGTCCTGGCTCGGTCAGTGTTTCTGTTTCTGTCTCTGCCTCTTTCTGGCTGTTTCTGTGAATCCCTCTCCTTCTCATTTGGTTCTGGATTCGGTCGAGGTAATGGCCGGTGCCATATTCCCCCCTAACCAACACCCCCACCCAGTCACAGGAAGCCCCTGGAAGCACAGTACAGAAGGAGGGAACGATGGTCACAAGGCTCCTTGCTATTGGTGCAGCAGACTAACGACACTTAGGGTGTCCAGTAACCAGAGGAGGACTGCATGGTAACAGCGGGGCATGGAGAGAGGGTATTTTCAAATGCAAACACTGGTCCAACAAGTCAGGTGCAGGATCCAGACTCGATTCCGTGACAGAACAAAATGGAGGGCCAGGATGGTGTGCCGCCATTTTGGGGCAAAATATTTTGAGTATGCATGCCATGTCTTCTAATTATGTCGAAAAAAGCAGTCCAGACCCTAGTGCAATGCCGTGGCAACAAAATGACCTCGAGTTTAAGTGTTCGCTTGCTAAAAATTCTCTATAGCGCTCGATTAATGAACGAATAATAAACAGTAATTTTTTTTTTCCATTATTGGAACACTGTGATTTCAAGGTGCCACAGTCACTACTAAGCCACTGTAAATATTCTGCAAATTACGGAAAATTCATTCAAAGACAGACATCTGTGCTCACAGAGGAAGCCATACCTGTGACTTTCTTTTTTATTTTGAAATTGGAAAAGTAAAGCGGCGAGGCATTAAAGATGCCAGGACAGATGGATCCGAGTGTAGAGTACCATCCGAGAAACTGATGCCACATACTCTTCCCCTGTGGTCCTCGCTGCATGCTAAATAAATGCAGTTGAGACCTTGAGACGCCCAGTAAAGAAAAACTAATAAAAAAGTATACAAAAAAGTACAAGAAGAGTTGTGAGAGAGTGTGGCACAGCACCCTGCTTGTGTATTTGCTCATTTAATTTGGAAGGGATGAAAGCAGACAGGCATAAAGAGGGGCAGACGTAGAGAGATCACAGCATCGTGTACCGTATTGGTGGGTAGTGTGCCACACAGTCTGCCTCCTAAAGCAATAAATCTGAAACAGCATAATAGATAAACGCAACTCAGAACACAAAATACCCTGTGAGGGAAAACTAATAAAAAACTGAGTGATTAAGTGGAATCAGAGCTCTTAGGCAGTATCTGGAGATAGAGGCTGTCGCCATACAAAGACCAGAGCGGGCCAACACAACAGATGAGAGAGCATAGGGACGGGGGGCCGAGAAAATGAGGGCTAAAAGCAGAGGGAACGAAAGACAGATGACGGGAGCGAGGAAAGGAGAGATGGAGGAGAGAGAGAAAGTGAGGGATGGATGGGGCAGCAGATCAGAGGGAGCCTCTAGTGTGTCTTGCTCTCCCTTTAAAGAAGAGCCAGGAAAACAGATTAGGAGTCCTCTTTTCTCCTGGGGGAGCGTGTGCGCGCGCACACACACACACACACACACACACACACACACACACACACACACACACACACACAACCTCCATTCAACCGCCCTCCTCTTCACACAAACATAAAACTAACTAACTTTTACACTGCACCCGCCGCTGACCTGCCCGGCCCAGAACAAATCCACGCGGTGCCGAAACCGTCCTCGCTCGCCGAGTGGGAGGAGACGTGGCGGCACAATGACCGCCTGTGTGCCGCGGGTTTAGGTGACCTCACATCAGGTCACGTTTGCTGACTGTTTATGACACAAAGACGGGTATCTGTCTGCTTCTGAGGGATGTGAACACACACAACACAAACACATTTACACAAATAGAGTGCATCATTGTGTCCTTGAGAGTAGGTAGAGTGTTTAATATTGTTTTCCTACTTCATAAGTAATAGGTAATTAATAAGTAATAATTAGAGGCCTGCAACCAAATATTGTTTTCAAATTTGTTCAAACGATTAAATGTGCAAAAATGGATGAGAATTTCAAAGGATCCAAAGAACTTTCTTTAAAATGTTTCATAATAATAACAGTTAAAAATATGACAAAGAAAAGCAGCAGATCTTCCGACTAACGATGCAAGTTCAACAAGTATGTGATATTTTTTGCTTGAAAAATAACTTTGTCAATTATCTCATCAATTAATTATTTCAGTTTTAAATAAAATTAATAATAATATCACTGTTGTCCAGTGTGTAATTCACATTTTTTTCTGATAAAAAAAAACCTGTGCTTGAAAACCGTTTTTAGGAGTTTAACTCTGTGAGTGGTTGTTAAAGCTGAGCCCAGTGGTCAGCCATTGATAAACCCCTGCAGTGACTGAAACACAAAGACACTCCTAACACACACACACACACACACACACACACACACACACACACACACACACACACACACACACACACACACACACACACACACACACACACACACACACACTTTACTCCTCAGAAACATTTCTGGAAAGGTGAGGTCTCTCTTCAGAAAGTCAAACGGTCGTCACGTCTCTGACGTCACATTCTCCTGATGTTACATGTTTTACTCCACGTCTCTGACCTGTCTCTTATCTGTCTCTTATCTGTCTCTTATCTGTCTCTTACGTTTCCCTGTCAAATGTGCACTCACACAAATTAGTGAAACCATTTATGACACTACATTATCTCTATAGATAAGTAAAAGGTCATGTAAAGAAAAATATTCTCTATTAAAAAAACATTTTAAATGTCAACTCGTGAAAGTACCAAAGCGTTATTCTTAAATGTTGCATGTGTAATTTTAATATATTATACTATATTATTAAATTCTTATTATTCATTCATCTTATAGAGGTGCATTTACCTTTAACAACTTTATAAAAAAAAAAATGTTGACTTTATTATCTGTAACAAAGCACCACATGTTCAATGACGACAAATTTGAATCTCCAAAGTCCAGAGTAACTAAATGTGGGTAAAAAGTAAAATATTTCTCCCCAAAATGTAATGAATTATAATGTAAAAGACACCACTCATAGCACAAGTACTTCATAATTGTACTTGAGTAAATATACTTTTAGCAGAGTCAGCTCAAAAAGCAAATACATTTATTCCTGTGAAACTAGATGAATACATTTGAACATTGTCAAACAACCTCAGTCAGACTTGCTCATCCCATCAGAGCACATCCTCATCGAGGCCTCAGGTTATCAGTGATGCCACATGTTTTCTCTGTGGTGACTTCTATTGAGTGCAGGACCGTTTTTTGTTGTTGTTGTTTTTTTACATTGTCCGTGTGTAAAACAAATGGAAGAAAGTTGAGTTTTATGTCAGACAGTACAACTCGTGCACAGCTGTGACAACAGTGGGTCAGTTTCCCGTATAGATTGACAAATGCACACTTTTTGACATAATGTGTCCTCTCCGGTGATAAATATTGCTGGCCAGCGACGGGTTTCTCGCTGCTATTATCACCAAAGCCCGGCTGATACTGGATTTTTAGGGTCGATACTGATATTGCGGAATAGAAAATTTATGATATCAATATATCAGCGGCTACTCTTTTTTATGTATATAATGTACAAATGCACTTTTGGGGGTTATTTTGCAATGATCCCTCCAATAAAGTTACCAAACACTTTTGGCTCTTATGACAAATATATGTAAAGGAGGCAGGATATTTTACTGCACACTGACATAAGTCCTCTGAAACGGTCATCTCTACAGGGGATTTAATAAATATAAATTTCTATTTGAAAATACGCGCACAATAAGAGCAATATATAATTTACCCTGAGTATCTCTTTCTGCTCTGATGTTGTATGATATGTTCTATAAAAATTTGTATTTCTGCTGCCACATATCGGCCCACATATATGCAAATAGAGATACATTCTGCAGTAGACCAATATTGGTCGATAACAGCTCCTGCCTGATAATGTCAGTCGGGCTCTACTTATCACTTTTTAAATTCTTTTCTTTGATCATATTTTGTATTCTCAGGTTGTTTTTGAATGAATTGTTTGTGTTTGCAAACTAGAGAAAGATAAATGAAATTTGAATAGAATTAAAGTGAGTCTATAATTTCAAGCACAAATTATCAATGTATTTGGGAACACAGGAGGTGGCCTCAACATTTTTATTTTCCTCCATTCAGCATGATTTTCAGTGCAAGTACTGTTAAAAAGAACGGAGTAGATGATACCCCCCACCTTTATTATGGTATTATAAAATACCATTTCTGTGTGATAGTGATAGTGCACTCCCTACTTACGTGTGTGTGTGTGTGTGTGCGTGTGTGTGTGTGTGTGTGTGTGTGTGTGTGTGTGTGTGTGTGTGTGTGTGTGTGTGTGTTAGGGGTCACTTTCTCGAGGGAGGATCGTACAGCCTATAATAAAAACATGAATTGAGATGTGTTCCTGTGGTCTACGACACATTCCATAATCACCATGTCCCCAAGTCTAGTCCTACATGGGGACGACCTTTGTGGCACATCAACTTGTGTCTCTCTCTCGCCAACTTTCCTGTTTGTCTTTGCTGAAAAAAAAGAAAATAATGCCAAAAAAAAAAGAATATATTGGTCAGGTCTTGCTTTTTTTTGCCTCAGCAAATGATTTCAGCATCACTTGAGGTCATGGTAGAGTCCTCATTTTATAAAGTTTAGAGTTACATTATTGTGGGAAAACTCTCTGGAGGGAAACTGCTGCTTGAAAATCTGTAGGTTAAAAAGTCTCCATGACTCTGTAGTGGGAATGTGCTCAGCTGGCAGCAGCAATGTGAACATACTCCACCCTCCATCCCATTCCCCTGTGCCAGGGCCAGGCATTCCTCACCCCTCCAATGGCCGGTTAGTACCCGCTCTTTTTCTCTCTGCGTTGCACACAAGCGCACCCAGACTTATTCTCTTTTTGTCCCTATGCAGCTACTTGAAGCTAACCATTTCCTCCCTTCCTTCCTTACTTTTCACATACATTTCTTCATTTCCTCTTTCTAGCTCACCCCATCCTTCATTCTCCCCTCCGATTTCCCTTCCTTCCATCTTGTCTTTTTTTCTCCATCTCCACCGCTTTTTTTTTTTTTTTTTTTTTTTTTTTTCCCCTCAGCTGCTCTCTCATTTGGGTTTATTTGCATGGCAGAGCGTAAAGGATGCAGACAGTGTGAGCAGGGCCAGCAGAGCCCTCCCGTGTCCATCCAGGCCAGGGCTGAGATTTGTAATGCTAGACAACACTCTGCAATGCAGGGATAAAACCTCGGCCGCCGCAGACAAAAAGAGCCTTGTGTTTTTTCCTCTCCTTTCCACCGCTTGTTGCACTTTTCGCATGGAGATGCAGGACTCTCCAGGCCCTTTCTTTTAGCAGGCAGAGAAATGAGGACTGTAGAGAGGGAAAAAAAATAAGAGCTTGATGTATGATCTCAGTACAGAGTATGTTTTGTAAGAGTGTATATTTAATTTTCCCTCAGTTTCACTGCAGCAGAGAGCGGCGAGAGCAGGCTGGGAGGAGATGTCAGCAGTGCAGTCAAGAGTCACATTGAAGTGGTTTTATAGGAAGAGTTGCTGCAGGACTGAGGCCTTTGCTTTTTTTCTTTTTCATGTCTGCTGTAGTTTGTAGCTGTGCAGTTTAGTTTTTCTCAATAATTGCTCAAATCTGAAATTGGTCTTCTTGGTCTGATATAATAGTTCTGTCCTCCAGCACATTTATGTTTTGCTTTTTCTTTTTTCTTTTTTTCTATTCGATTGTCCCTTTTGTAGCCATTGTGTGCAATTTTGTTTACAGCCACTGTGTGTGGAATGTTAATGTTAACGCGCTCTAGTTTTTGTACATTTCTAAATAGAATAGCCGCTGAAGCTGTTTTTGTTTGCACTGTCGGTTTTCTGTTTGCTCAGGTGAAGGTCTCTTGGTTTGTTTCACCTGGAGACTATAAGCCCTTCTGATGAGCTCAATTATTTTGTTCAGGCTTTGGTTCACACAGACAAATTCATTTAATTTATTGTCTCTATCATCTTTTGTAATAACAAATCAACAACATCTTGAGACAAATCAGACTTTTTTTAAGATTTTGTTTTGTGGGCTGAAAAGAGAAACGATGTGTTCCTACCTCACAGATGAGGCTGTAACACACCTGCTGGATTGACCGCTGTTTGCAATAATTTAAGCAATTTCCTCATATTGTTACATCCTTATTATACACCTCAAAATAGAACAATTTATTTGATAAAAATGTGTACCTGTTGATTGAGGGTTTATAGTGGAAATTCTGATTTGTATTTGGTTCCCATATGAGCCTCTCACCCGACACCACGTCAATCACTAATGAGGGAATATTTACAATATCTCAGAGCCATCAGACCGTCTCTGTGTCTTAATTCATTCCCTGATCATTAATTTCAACCGCTCATTCATGGCTTGCGCTTGTATTCCAGCCTGGGATCTACAATTTGTAATTTGGAGTGAAAATAAATTTCCCCTGATTGGTTTCAGGGTTTACAGACAAGCGTTTTGGACTTAGAAAAAGTCCTTGAGTGTTGTCTGAATGTTGCCTGCCTGATCCCACAATGTGCCCTTCTTTTCTCACAGTGAGGTTTAGGGAACTTATTGCCCACATAATGCTGGGTCTTAAAACAGCGTGCTATCAGAGCCATTGTGGTCTGCAGTAATAACTGGTTTAGGGGGCTGTGGTGAGACTCACCGCTCAGGGCTTTCATTAACCCAAAGCTCAGTCTAATTGACACTCATAAGTTGCCTTGCATGATTAGAGCACGCCAACAAATATCCCACAGTTTGTTTAGTAACTTTTGGAACATTTCAACCCAATATTAAATTCAATTTTGTTTTAGGTTTTCTTCCAAAAAAACATTTGATTTTTTTTTTCTTCTGTTGGGTCTCCTTCTATAATTTGTTTTAATAACATAGCACGATAATATTGTCTTTATTATTATGTTCCCCGTCTTTTTCTAAATACAGCAGCCGATTGTTCATTTTTTAAATGTTGGAAACAGGTTTGCAGAGATCACATTAAATTCAGACCAACACTTTTGTCAGCAGGATTTGTGAGAAAAACATGCCAATTGTTAAAACGAGGTCAACTGCCATAAACATATGGTGTATCAGCATCAGGAGGAGGGACTATAAATGATTATTTAAGCCACATTAATATACAAATACATGTAGGTTTCCTATATGTTGCATTAATGATTCTGTGTTCAGAATTTTCATCAGAAAATTTTAAACATTATTTTGTAAGTTATGATTTCTACTTGCTTTAACAAATCTATTAGACTGTATGTCGAGTTTACATCGTATATTAAACAATTTCATTCATATTGGTCAGGATTAATTCTCCTTTATTTATAGGCCTGCTTTTGGAAAATTCCACATCACGAAAATTGATCTTGAATGAATGAGGGGGTTGTGTGAATTTTCAAATTGACTCTGTATTTTTTGAAGATGTTTAGCTTTAGGAAGATTTTCTTGTAGTTTTAAGGTTTAGAGCTCAGATGTTTGTGGAGCATTTCTTTTCCTTTTTTAAAATTTATTTACATTTCATTTGTGGTCAGATGTTTGTCAAATAAACACCTGGCTGTATGATGACAAGGCTTATAAATATTATATTTGATGCACACTGATGAAGCTTTGAAACATACGCTACTTTTTTTTCGTTTAAAAAACACGTTTTTCATAAAATGTTATAGATTCGTCTTTGTTTTTTAAAATGATTTGTTACTATAAACTTGTAGAAGAGAAAATTTGTCCCTGGCCTTCTGCAACTTTCAGGCTACAGTTGATCGTGCTGAGTGCACAGTTTAGCCCAACTGTGCAAATTTCATACTTGTGAATTTAATGTTAAGAATAAAATATAATGTTTCGGGGTTATTCAGGGTTTAGAGGCACATTTTGGTGTTTTTCCAAATTAAAGGTCATTTGCGAAACAGGCCTTCGGGCACGTGTGAGCTCCAGAGTCCTCAGCATCTGCAAAAAGACATGAGAATTATTATTTTAACAATAATGGGGGGGGGGGAATGAATTATACAGAAACTTACACAGATATGTCCTTCAGTCAATGCATATAATGATTCGTATTATTACAAATGTATTATATGTTGAACCTTTCATCAACTCTGGTAATTGTTACATCATCAATGGAAGTGATTGCTCAACTTGCCTACTTAACTTGTCAATGCAGCTACTTCCAGTTTTTTGTTTTATGTCCCAAAAAATGACCAGAGCACAAATAATAAATAGCTCATAAATTTAAAAAAATGGCAATAACTAAAACAGTCACAAGAAAACACATTTAACACTATCATTTGAGAACATGCACAATTATATAGTCATGTTTTTTGTTTTCAAATTAATGACATTGGTCCATATAGAACAAATATTTCATATAATAATAAGATATAAATTTAAAATATATCCATTGAAATACAGGCATTAATAGGCAGGGTAAAATGCATAATCCAGTTGACCTGCTGACAAAGTGTTAGATTAGTCTTTATTATTTCTCTTTTTGTTTTAGTCTAATTACCAGAATCAGGTTTTCATTGCGGAGGCTGATGTTGACTTAAACATTAAAACTATAGCTAGTAGAAACAAAAGCGACACATTTTATCTTTGCTGTTGAGTAAATGGACCATAGGGGCCTCTGTTACTAAAATAATAATAGTAACAATAAAATGTTTAAAACGGCACAAAAATTAAAAAAAAAAAAACATGTCATCCCACCACAGACGCATTTTCATATTAAATTGAATATTCCAAATTAGGCTGAAACAAAAACGAAATTCATTTTGATATGATTAATTAATGTGGCCAAATGTGTGGGGAGGTCAACATTTAATAATTAATAAACCGTCATGTTGGAGGAATGTCATTAGACGTCTGACTTAAAAAACAAAAACAAAAAAATAAGAGACGGATAACGACACACGCGCACGACCGGGAAGACGCAGACTTGACACGCAGAAATGAGCTTAGTGCTGATTTATCCACTCAGTAAGGATCAGGTGCTGCATTCATCTGCAGCAGCAACGAAAATATTTCTATTGTTTCATTTATTTGAACCAGACGTTTATAATTGTTTAACAAAGCCTGAAACTTGAAACCAGAAGTGGATTTTTAAATATGATTAGGCTCCGCGCCAAGAGCCTCAGAGGTGGTTTCAACTTGTTTTCTAAAATTGTTGCTGTCGTTTTCCTGAGTTAAAAAAAAAAAAAATTAAAAAAAAAAAATTCACTTTATATCATTTATAGACCATTTTCTTTGTTCCATGCCCTTTTTTTGGAAGGGGGGGGGGGGGGGGGGAGCAGCAACACGGTGTCCCTGCAAGTCCTTCTGGCCAAATTCATGTATATAAGAAGGTTTGATTCCTCACTCCAGAACATGCGCAGACTCCAATCAACCGACTTTCTTATATTGAAGGTTTTGAACTTCCTTTTGGCCCCTTATCCTTGATAACCAGGGAGCATGTGCACTTGTGTTTTACTCTCTTTAGTGGAAGATCTGTTGTTCTGTGATGGTAGTGCTGCTGGCCTGAAGTCCCTCAAACAATGAGCACTTTCTTTAAAAAAAAAAAAAATTAAAAAAAAAAAATAAAATTGTTTTTTTTTAAATTTCCCTAAAGTCATTTCTTTTACTGCTGACGTCTGCACTCTGTTACATCTCAGACACATTTAATCCTGTTGCTCCACTGCGTCATTCCGTAACAATACATCTGTGTTAGTGAAGTGTTGAACAGCCTTAAAGGCAAGGTTTGCTAAAAATCCATTATTACTGCCAACAATAAGAATAACAACATTAAAAAAAAATAAATAAATAAATAAAAAAAAAAAGAATATATAACCTCCGTGTGTGCATTATAATTCTACCAGTCTCAAACATGATAAATCCTCCTTTAAAAAGAAACCTGTTCCTCCATGTCAGGAGACTCAGTGACTGATAACTGACAAGTTGTTTTGTTTTTTTTGTTTTTTTTTGTTGTTTTTTTTTGGGGGGGGGGGGGGGGGGGGTAAACGTCATCTGCTGCATGAAAACACAGACTTCACTTGCTCTTTGTAGCCATATTTCACCCTGAAAGAACATAGCCTATTTTGTTGCTTGATCTCTGCTCCGGGTTGTAACATTAATAAGCATTCAAATTAGACATCGGAGCAGTTCGGCTCGTGCCCACAGTGCCACTCTGAAACCTTCAGTACATGTAGGCGGTAGGTAGGAGCCAGTGCAGCCCATAATCCCCACAGTCCGTGATTTAGCCGCTGGTCCTCCTAATGCTCCTAAAGCCCCAGCTGCTCCCCTGGCCGCTCCGCTCTCCCCGCGACAGACTGCACACCGCTCGCTTTATTAATAATTCACCTAATAATTCACCCGTTCGACGCCGCCGCCTAAAGCATGGCCCCCACCTTCACTGTAAACAACTGCCCTAATTCCCCGTCTATTATTTTGTGTGTATGTGTGTACACAGGACACATGCTGGTGAGGTGAGCTATTTAGTGGCTGCTATTTTTGGGGAGGGAAGCAATCTATCGCTGCCGGAGCGCGCGCAGACCTTCCATTTTACGCACCGAGGCATCCGGAGCCCCGCTGCAGCCCGGACCGACGACGTGTTGTCGCTGTGCAGGCATTCTGCTGTCGGCGAGGCTGGAGCGATTTGAAGAAGCAAAACGCAAGCTGCTCTTTCATCTCGTCAGCTTTGAGGAGGAGGCGGCGAGGGACCAGGGGTGTCCCCCCGTTTGTGTGTAACTCCTTGTGTGCGCGCGTGTGTGTGTGTTTGTGTGTGTTTGCACCAAGAGAGAGGAGAGAGAGAGAGAGAGAGAGAGAGAGAGAGAGAGAGAGAGAGAGAGAGAGAGAGAGAGAGAGATACGAGAGTAAAACAGATCGGACGCGCGGCGTAGGAGACAGCTGCTTTTGGACACGTTTTGGACACAGAAGCTGCTCGACTTTAAGGGCTGCACGCGGAAAAATAATATAAACACAACTTACTTTGCATCACCTCTCCCGTCCATCAATTTTATCGTGTTATTCATTTTATTTCGGGGAGTTTTTTAGCGTCTCCCAATCTGCTGGACAAGTTTTGGCGGCTGAAGGACGCTCCTCGGGACTTTGACGCAGACGTCTCCTTGACTTCTGCTGGACATGGGGCGCATCTGACGCCAGACAGCGGTTGACGGAGGGCTCGGAGCTGCCGTCCTCTTTTCCTCCTATCTCTTGCAGAGTGGACCCACTTTTGGAAGAGCGTGTTTTTTTTTCTGTCTGGGCCTAAGGCCGACTTGTTTAAAGGTCCTTTTTTTTGCTTCCGGCAACAGCGAAGAGACCAAGTCTTCCTCCCTCAGCGCTCACTCTCTCTCTCACTTTTTTTTGGAAGCTGAACTTTTAAAGGAAAATGGGGCATTGAGAGAGTTGGCAGATCTCCCCACGCTATAATGGTACGTGCTGTGTAACTCAATAGTTCCCTTCTATTGGGTCTATAGGGTAAAGTCTATAGAACTGAAAAGAAACAAAACAGCTATTTTGTTTAACTGCGTCCCTGCAGTTATTTTTGGGTCTTGAATTTCTGAATTTCACTGTCCAAGATCAGAACTCTGGTGGCTCTGGAGTGTGAGGCCACAGATGACAATACAACACACCTGTGCGCGTACGTGTGTGTGTGTGTGTGTGTGTGTGTGTGTGTGTGTGTGTGTGTGTGTGTGTGTGTGTGTGTGTGTGTGTGTGTGTGTGTGTGTGTGTGTGTGAGAGAGAAAGAGAGAGAGAGAGAGAGAAAGAGAGGGAGATATGTGTGAGAGTAATGTGTAACCATTGTTTGTTCGCCAAATTTGATAATTACACACCATCTAAATTAATACTGGTTGTCCACATTTTGAAAAACATTTAATTGTCTGTGCTGAAAGTCTGATATTTTTGTAGCATTTAATGCGGCTCTATTTTTTTTTAAGATAAATAAGGCTTGCATTTTTTTTTTTTTTGCAAACACTTACTTATGTCATCCTCGTAATATTTCCTCAAATACGTAACTGTGTAATAATTATGTCTGTGACATGGTATTGAAAGAATCATTATCCTGATTTAAATCAGTGCATTCCCTCTGATGCGTTAACAACGTGCAGGCTCAAGTGTTTGCAGAGGCTTTTGAGTGGCCCCAACGTGGAGTCTGATCTTCCTGCGTTGCTCAGATCAAACATAGTAAAACACAAATGCGACCACAGACAGCAGATCTGAGAGGCGAGCATGTAAAGATACTACGTGCGCTATATATCTAGTCATCGTTATTATGACGTTCATATTCGGTGAGAATCCTTTTAGTCGGTGTGGCGCAGGGCTGCTCCTCCGTACTCCACTTTGCGCCAGGACTGTCTTTTCTCTCGGAATGCGGCTGCTCTTTTTTTTTTTTTTTTTTTTTTTTTATCAATGGGCACTTCATTTGCGTAGCTGATGACACTTTATAGCGACTACAAGGGGGTGGGGAGGTGAGGTGACAAACACAGACCGTCGTTGTGCCCCCAGAACAAGTGCTAAGAGTGCCTATGGAGAACGTAGAACACCTCCGTAGCATTTATTATTGATCTGGAAATAAATAATGAGCTGATTATCACTTTAAATCCTGCAGCATTTAGAGAGAGAAATATTATATTTTATAGTCATTTTGTTCTTTAAAACTGGTGCATTTTTATTATTGAAAAAGAACAGCTTGTTGTTGTTTTTTTTCGCAGCTGATTCATCAGCTTTATATCTCTGTTATTGTTTAAATCAAAGCTTTGGCATTAAAATGCTCTAATAAAATTATGACCTGCATAATAATTGATATTTCATCATCAACTCAGGAGATTCAAGTAATAGATGCCATAATATGACTGTATTTCATGTGTTTTGAGAGTTGACGTAGATTTCAGATTGGAGCTGTTAACCTGTTAAATATTTTAGGGTGATGTTGATGCAACACAGAAATATAGTAAGAAAGACTGTAGATGATCAGAAAATATTCAATATTTTATTAGTTTACAACAGTCCTATAATATAACCCTTTAACCAGTTTCCTGCAATTTAAAATAGTATGTATATTTATGCTTTTACACAAAACAACTTAACTCAGTACACCTCTGGCAAGTATGAGGTCCATACAAGTTGTTCCCTAGAAATACAATGGGATAGTTTATATAGACTGAAACTCCTTCTGATTATAGTTTTAAAAGGGCAATGTCTTTGCGTCACCAATAAAGGTAAATCTTTAAAAACATAAACATAAAAAAGACGTACACATGAAATCTCACAAGTCATTTGCAATACAGGAAAATCTGCAACAGTAGTTTATACAACTTTCGTTGTTTGTAATCTCTCAGGATGCAGACACTTCAGCTCTGTTTATTCACTATGTTGATTCATTACAAAAGACCCATTGTGTAATTTATTTGATTGCCAGAGGTGTTTTATCCAAAAGGTTATCTAAAATGATCTAAGTGTAAAGGGGATTTTCAGTGTCATGAACGTGAATAAAGGTTTCCAGTATTGAGTAATACTTATCAGAGCATCAGTTTGCATGTGGCCATTTATCGTCAAGAGCAACCCGGTTTTCTGTCATGAAGGGCACATTGTCCACATTCTGTCACATCGGTAGGATGTGAATTACAATTTTCCTGTGTTTTAAATAACTGTGTTACATAACTTTATGGGGTCACCTGCCAAAAATTTAGTTTGGCCCCAGCTGCTGTGACACCCAGTCATACCTGCACAGCAACACTGACAGGCTTAAAAATTGTAGGCCTGGTGGGTTTGTTCTGATGTCAGCTGTCCAATAATCTGTCTTTAATTCTTCAGGTAAGCGAACCATTAGACAATGGTTCATAATTGGCAGTGATATTGCGATCCTCATTTTGTTTTGATTGTGGGCCTATAATTTCACAGTTGGTTGTGCTGCGGTTATTGTAGAGAAAACCTGCCAACCACAAAACCTGTCAGTCAAATGAAAGTCAAAAAAGTTATTGGTGCCAGGTCGAGAGGTGGGCGTGAACCTTCCCATATTATTAAATAAATGTTCAGAGTCTCATTTCAGTGCAGTTGGAAGTGGGTGAGACATTTGAAATGAGCTCAACGCGCCGCCTTATTGAGTCATGCTGTGTGTATGTGTGTGTGTTGTAATGTAACTCTATGCTTCCTGGTCTTTGTGGTAAACTCTGATGTATTAGAACCATAACCACAAGAAAATCTCCCCATGGATCAGTCGCTGTGTGACACAAAGGGCTGATTGTACCAGCCCAAACCTCATTGTTAAATGCACTTAGCCAGTGCAGCTATAGACCTTAACTGAGTGCGGTTTGGCCATTTAAAAAAAAGCTTGAATAAGGATCCGTGTAGGAAAAGGGCTGCCAGTGGCATTGGGTTACCTAATGTACGGTGGAGGCGTACGGTGCGAGCAGTGTGGCAGTGAAATGTTGCAGTGTGTTACAATTGGCATGGTATTATCTTAAGGCCACAGTCCATCCTGTCTAGCGAGATCAGTCGTTGACAGGCAAAGTGCCAGGCCTGGTGAATCTTGGGGTGTGTCACAATGTGCGCTCTGTTCAAACTTGTTTCGGTGTAACAGTTTAGGTAAAATGACAGAAGGATAGCTTTTTCTTTTTTCTTTTTTCTTTTTATACATGAAGAAGTTGGAGCAGCTATTGTTACGACTGGCGTAGTTTTAAATCGATTACCGAGGCAATCAGAAGTTTCACCTCACCTTTCCATCGATTTGAACCATAGACATGCACACAGTCAAATTTCTGACATACGTCAAATGTTTTTCGCTTAAGTCATCCGGAATCTTTTTTATGCGCCTGCCTCCTGAAGTCAGGCCTCCTTAACAGACTCACTGTTCACACCATGTGCCTCATGCCTCATCCAGAATCCCACCATTTACTATTGTGTAAAACACAACTGCACAATTAAGCCAACTGCAATCTTCAGCTCTGCATCTTGGCTGTTCTTCTGACCCAACCAAACCTTCAGGACCCACAAGTGGAGTGAAATAATTAGCCCCACTCTGCTCAGCCATCCATCCATCTTTTTTTTTTTTTTTTTAATGCAGCCCCTCAGTTTCTCATCTTCTTTCTTAGTCTCCCTGTTTTCTCGTCACCCCCCTGAGATGGCTGTGTGAAAAATCGTATTTTTCCAACATTTTTCCCCGAGGTAGCTTTGGCAGGGACTCACACGGCGGCCATTTCTGCCTTTCATACACTCCTCACACACACCGTGGAACAGATCGCCGGTGCGGCCTGGCGTCTTTGAAGTGGTTGCCATCTCACGCAGGTTGGCTGGACCGTCTCTTCTCTTCTCCTCTCCCCACCCCCCATTTTCATCCCGTGCCTTAAAATTGGCAGTGTTATTTTCAGCCACTGAATCGTGATGATAAAAACGTGTTTAAGACACAATGGTGGTGATAATAATTACGTTTTTTAAAGGAAGGACTGACAGTGCTGGGAGCGGTTGCGGTTGATGATTGTGTGGCAGCCAGAATAAATCCTTTCTGGAAACGCGAAGGGGGCTGCACCAGGTGTGTGAGCAGTGTAAGTTTTTGTTAAGCGCTGAATTAGTGTGTAACTTTTGTGTGTTTGTGAGTCATTGCTAATGTGAGATGCAGAGAGACAGAAAGATAGAGAGGAGGATCATTGATATGTTGCCATTCATGTGCTTTAAAATGGAGCCATCTGAGAACAAATTCCACCATCAGGGCCTTTCATACACAAAGCTCTGTGGAGGTGTACATGTGTGAGTGTGTGCGCGCGCGAGTGTGTGAGCAGGTTTCGGAGATCTCACCTCCAAAGAATTTGGCCATATGGTCGTCAACACATAGAGAGAGAAAGAGACAGATAGAGAGCGAGCCAAGGAAACACTGAGTGAGACGGAGAGGGGGAAAGTGAAAGAGAAGTGTCTTCCTTTGTCAGTGGAAGCAGCAGGAAACACAGTTTAAAACAGATCCTATACCCCTACCTTACATCAGATGGTTCAGACAAAAAAACAAAAAACAAAATCCTCCACCGCATCCCCTACTCCGCATATTTGTGGAGTAGGAAAATCTGTCTCAATTAACACATTTGCATTGGGCGATGATGGACTCCAAATAGGTCACTGACTCAATCTCCCGCCTCCGAATCTTCCCTCTAAAATGTTAATTAAGGAGGGCTTTGAGATTTTTTTCGCTCAGGGCTGGCCATATGGGCCGGGCATATGCTCTATATATATAGTACAATATATAATTCATACACTGCTGGAGGAGAGAATGTTTGGGGGCCTGGAGTTTTTTGAGGGGTTTACTACAAAGGGAGTCAGTATGTTCTGGCCTCCCTGGTGGCAGGTACAGAGCTTAGCCCATTCATTAGCTTCATGTTATTCACTGTAGCACAATGGGATTGAGGTTCATCAACACCTGTTTCTTTGGCTGACAACATAAAGCGGGCATTTAAATACCTCTTTGTTGGTTGGTTAATATGAAATGAGAGCAAATGATCTATTGTTGGTGTGCAGTTGCCTTTTTATTTGTGCTTATATTGTTCCTCCTGAAGTGAAGTTAAAGGATGGTAATGACGAGGCTCTGTGTCTATGAAGAGCAACATATGTACAAAGATTTTCTCAAAAAGTCAGTATGTTTCCTCACACACTCCCAGTTGTCCCAGAGCCATCCAGCCAGACACTCATTCACCAGCAGAATGAGGCAGCGGCAGCCAATCAAAGCAGCTCTTTCCCACCCGCAGCTTTTTGGGTTTAGCTCAACCAATCAGGGAAGGCTTGCTGGTGCACCTGACCCTGTTTCTGGCCAGGGACAGCCAATCACACAGGCTCCAGCACACCTGATGCATTGTGGTCTGTTTGCTGGTAGTTGTCAGCTTCGCACTGGTGTGAACCCCCGCACAGGTGCCGTGGATGCAGGCCATTATTCTGACCGCCAGCCAATCAGAAGCATCGTTTCGTTTATCAGACACACGTGGCCTGGCAGACTTCGAGTGCTTGCATTTTGTCTTGTGTGTGCATACATGTGTGTATCAGCATGTATGCGTATGTGTGCATGTGAGGAACTCTACTACCCTTTTCCCATAATGCCTTGCCGCCTTATCAGCAGGCCTCTCTCACTGTTCCTGGCTTCATCATCATCTAGAGACTCAACAATAGGCGCTGTGTTGCCCCCTCAAGGAGTCCAGGGCCTCAATAAAAAGATGCAATAAAAAGAGACTAAACCAAAAAAAAAATAAGCATGTTTATGGACTAATAAAGATGATTAGAAATCGCACAATTGCAGAAAAATGGAAGGTTTGCGAGTGCAGATTATCTGTAATAAAAAGCCGAGGGGAGAGAGGGAGAGAGAGTTAGCTGTACAGACCTCTCATTGCGAAGGATATGAATAGCCTTTGTTTTCACCACAACTCAGGGCTGTGTGGTCTGCCAACGTCTGGCTCTTATTATGGGGTTTGTGTCTGTGTGTCTGCCTAAGTGGCATGCACGTGTGCACTGGTGTGTGCGTGTGCTTGTGTGTGTGTTGCTGCGTGCGAGGCAGAGAGCACATGGGTGTGGAAAAAAATGTATATACATATGGGTTATTGTACTTTGAAGAGACTATATGTGTGTACATTTAAACATTTCCACACAACCAGACGCGCCGTTTTCTCCTTGCTCCCGTTCACGAAATAAATGTGGCATGGGGTCTTGGGCTGGCACAAGTGTGTGTGCATGCTTTTTTATCCGTTAAAGTTGTGAAATGAAATAGGATTTCACAGAACGGCACAGCGGCTGTGGGATTTGGGCTCCCTTTAGCTAAGTAGAGTGGGATAGGTTGATCCAATCAATGGCAGAACTGCAAGGAGAGCCCATTTCACAGCTCCGGGCCCTGCCAGAACCCTGCCTGCCTGCCTGCGCGCCTGCCCGCCTGCCTGCTTGACTTAGAATACAAATGAAGCTCCCTGAATGCACACCTACATACACATGCATGCATACGCAGTGGTACTTACAGACAGTCTAACTGGGGATTTATGGTACAATTGCTGTGGAGCTGTATAGAAGGTCTGACATACCACAGGTACATTTCAGGGCTGTTTCAAAAATTTTGTTGCTCAAAAATGTCCCTCTTGGTTTTAATAAAGTCTCAGGATTTTCTGATCTTGTATTTTTTTTGTTTATTAAACTGCATTATTTATCAGGGCTAGAGTATCTTAACCTTTCTGAAAGAACAACAAATATCAGATATAATATAGTCTTGAAATATTAGAATATATAGCATGAAACCCAAAACCCATTGCAAAATTGATTCTTCTTACTTGGATGTCGTACAAAGAAGCAAACGCGGGAACACCTGGTGCCTTTGTGCCAAAACTATTTAAGATCTGCTTCCATGGAGAGTTTCTTAAAAAACGTGGTAAAATCCCTGTGCAACTAAACTGGTAAAATTATAATGACACACCTCTGTCTCTGTTTTTCAGGCTACTGACACCTACCTGGTCAACGACGATCCTACTAGAGGGCCAGGGATGCCTGAATGTTTCCTCGTGTCCGATACATACAGGGTATATACACGCCTAAACACACACACACACACACACACACACACACACACACACACACACACACACACACACACACACACACACACACACACACACACACACACACACACTTCAAGCTCTCTGTATCTGTCGTTGTGGTTGCATTGATGTGCCAAGATTTATTTCCTGGACAAACAAACAAGTCCAGTCCATTAGAAATAATCTCCTTTATTCCTTTGTGAAGATTTTCTGCAGCTGAGAGTGGGAGGGCATTCAGAATACAAAAGACTCATCAGTGCACTTTGCAGAAGCATTTTACAGCGTCCGACTTCGGCAAGGGGACAACTATATATGTAAACCACTATATTATCTTTATTCTTCTGGCTTTAAATTGGAGCCCCCGGGGTTAATGTGTTCAGGAAATACATCCACGTTTTGTGTTGACATTCTGCCGTTAGCTCGCTCATACATCCATTTCCTGTAAAATATCCCACATGTCATCATGGATGTCCTGAATTCATCTGTCGACTGCGCTGACATGTGGCAACAGTGCCCTGCAAAAACACTAGATTTCCTCAGAAAGTCTCAGAGACTTGTATTTTTACATGGTTTTATTTACGCTTGGCAGAAGTTTGGCTTTGTGGCACGCATTCTCTTCACATCGAGGACAAAAGTTAGAAGCCAGTTAAAACACACAAAAAAATACTAAGATTACAGATTTGAGGAATTTTTTTGCAGGACACTTTTTGTGTGTCATCCGTTGCATGTATTTATTTATATATCTGTAAAAAAAAAAATTTGTGTTTCAGGTTAGGTTTACAAATGACTGCTTGACTGCCTGGAGGACTGCTCCTTTGGCCCATGTGCTGCAGTCTGACATGTTTCATTTTCTGCTTAAATGAAGGAATGGTGACATCAGACTAGCAAAATAAATCTATACATTTCTACATAAAAATGTTGGAAACGCAGTAATCCAAACCAGTCTGAGGGAAACGTATGAGCATCTATTACACAGAGTAAACACATAAAAAGCAGCAGGCGTGACACATTGCTCTGCACACACACTCAGATTGCAAACAGATCCATAGAGTCTCTGGGATCCACGCTGTGTATGACATGCTTGTTAGCCGTAGCGGCCAGTCAGCCATTTCTTTCTGACTGCATATGCCTGTATGCATTTGACTGGCGTGCTCTTTCCCAGAGCACACATGAACAGCTTACTCAAACAATATTTACACTGTACGGCGTAGTAAACGGCACAGTTACACACATTTTCCGCTCACATATTTCCTGCCTTTTGAAAGGCCGCCCCAACCACCTGTCTCACACATTTAGCATGCTAATGGCAGTATCAGTATGCTACATCACTTTCAATATTTAATGGCTTAGCCACAGGCAATGGTAAACACCAAGTATATGGGTAGTGCCGTGTGTCAATGGGAGACCACAACATGCTAACTTTAGACACACCATATGGTTTTCTCATGTGCTTTTTAATGGCAAACATAGTCTCCGAAACCACGAGATCCCTGTGCACTCGAGCGGCTTTCGTAGGTGATGTTTAGACTGTTTGATCATGAGCAGAGAGAGTTTGGAAAGAAAACCTGAGCGTCAGTGTTTTGTAACTCCTGTGGTTGCTATAGCTTGTTTGTTACAGCCAAGCGCCCGTGTTGAATACTGAGATGGACACCTAATGCCAGACTGAAGCCAGAAACAAAGACAAGCAGTAAGTTCAGACGAATGAAAAGGGACAGTGAAGACAGCTGAAAGAGAGAACGAACAGCAACAAAATTATAACACAGAAAAGTAGAAACACGTCACTGAAAAGAACCACCGAGAATAAGAAAAAGGGGTAGACAGAAAGAGAAAGAGGGAAAGCGAGGGAGCACACAAAGGCTTTGGGGTTTGGGTTTGGGCCGGTGCCGTGGCGGGGTGTGGTTTGGAAAGGGGGAGACTTTGGGAAAGGAACACTACACCTCAATACGCTTTACTTTCTTTGACTTTTATTCAGTATTTTCCTCTTTTCTTTTCTTGTCTGTCTAATTCTTTTTCTGGTTGTTGTGCCAGTGTATCTTTGACCACCAGACATTTGTGTCCATGTAATATAAATGTGTGTGGAACCTGTGTCTATGCTGTACATTAGGTGCACGTGTGTCTGTGGTGTGAGTGTCTAAGTATCCTACATAGGCTGAGGTCTCGTAAAGCTGCACAGCCTCATATCCCCCTGAAAAACTTGGCATTCAAGCACCGGGGTGACTTCAACCCCCAAAACCGCACCCTTGCACACACATACACACACACACACACACACACACGCACACACACACACACACACACACACACACGCACACACACACGCACACGCACACAGACGTGTGAGCACACACATGCTTTTGCACAACCCACACACACACACAGACATATGCACATACAGTATTGTATTCACACATACACACACTTCCACACACTAATGCTCTCACACACATGCACAAGGCAGGGGCTTATGTATAATTGCAGGCACTCTGCCTGCATATATGAGTTTGATTAGGCTGAGGAGCATGGAGCGGGCAAGGATAAAGCCAAGCCTGATTAGAAACAGAGAGTATGGCTTCCATACAATAGGAGTCACAATGAGCCCGGTTTAGACCACTTTGCCCAAGTTCAGGTATCTTTTGTCTCCATATACGGATATAGTACACTGGAATATGACTTGAATTTAGTTATAAGGGAGAGAAATAGGAAACCATGAGGTATCACAGCTGAATAGATTAGAGTCTTAGACAGTCAATTTTACAACCTGCTGTATACTTTAGGACTTGTTTAGTTCCATTCACGGAGGTCTCCAGAAATATTGAGAATATCCAAATGCTCCCGCTATTGTAAATATTTTATAAGTCTGGTTATAAGTTTCGGATGAAGAGCTCTTTGCCAAAAATTAACTGCAAAGAGCATCCGCAGCAAAAGTGGAACTGATAGAGTTGGGCCTCATATCCAGCCGTGACTCCTTTTTAAAATGCAATAACTACAAATAAACGAACCCCATTTTAGCTTTTGTTTTAGCTGGATCAAATGCTGAGCCTACGGCAAACTTTTAATTTACAGTAACAAATAGTCAAGAATACGGGGCCTCTTCATTTAAATTTGTATGTGTGCAGGACGCTTTGTGTTACCGTCCAGAAGACGGGCTCTCAAAAGACCACAGCATAATCTGAGTTGTAAATTTTCAAGTATTTTTGTTTCTATTTTCGGTCACACTTGGGTTTACTTCTGCATTCCTCATAAGAGGAAAGGATATGAAAGTAGAAAAATGATCGTTTTGAGGAAATCTGCACCCTCAATCATTTGTGTTTGCTCTGCGCTCATTGCCAAAGCCTTTTTTAAAGACAGTTTTATCCAACAAAGTCAAAAGTATACTATGTGCCTGCACCAGAAAGATTCTTTAAACAGGACAGGTCTCTTTGGAATATTAAATTAATGCTACTAGAAATTTGAAATTATTAGATAGATAGATAGATAGATAGATAGATAGATAGATAGATAGATAGATAGATAGATAGATAGATAGATAGACTGGAGAACATTTAGGCAGAATAGCTACAGACAGCCGGCAGAAATCAAAGTCATGTAAATTCTATATGAAGATTCCAAATATTCTGCGGAAATTTTGAAAAGACACTGAATACGATGCGTCGACTGAACTCCTCGCTGAGTATCAAGCGCACCATAAACCTCTGCAGCAGGAAAACTCCCAGCGACTGCACTTGAGGAGATTTAGCGACGCGCTGTTTACAAAAGAAATAACGTTTAAAAAAAAGAGCTCATTTTCAAATATACAGTTCGGTTTGTGTCGATGTAATAGAAAAGCGCGGAGGGAGGGAGAGAGGGAGCGTTAGAGAGAAAGAGGGAGGGAGGGAGGGAGAGAGAGCAGCGAAAACTTTCCTGTAAAGTTAGTGCGGAGCTTTCACTGCGAGTGAGGCGGGGTTACAGCCTGGACTGAGCCACAGCGGCTTTGCAATGCGGCACCGCAGCGAACCTCCATCAAACTTTGTTATCAACTACTCAAAATTTCATCTCTAGACACCACCATGTACTCCCCTTACTGCTTGACACAGGTATGGAAAAAAAACCAAAAAAAAAACCCGCCGTTTTACTGCTCCTCTTCGTTGCTTTTTTCCGGTGTCCTGTGCCTCCGGTCTGTGTCTACTGTATGTGGTTACAGTGTTGTGTTGTCTGTCGTGCCGCCGCTTGTCATTTGTTGCGTATTAAGGACCTTTTTCCAACTCTGCTCTCCTTCCCCGATAGTGTTTAACCTCCCTCTCCCTCTCTCCCTCGCTCGCGCGCTCTCTCCCCCTTTCTTTTTAATGGCACTTCTCCAACGGGGCTTTCTTGTGCGTCTCATTGCGCATGGTTTGGAGAGAAAATGGCGCTTCTCCCAAATCTATTTTATTTAAAACGGGTTGGAGTAAGGGGAAGAAGGGCTGGGTGTCCTGACAGTTGGCGACTAAATCAGAAACACCCCGAGGCAATAATCGGCCGTATCGACAAATATCAGAAACCACATGTCAAATTTTTATTTCGGCTTCTTGAGTTGTAGGACAGTGGATTTTTATTGGAGTGGTTTCTGACTTGCAGCTGTTAGGGAGGTCTTCCCGTCCTGAGCCGCGGACGGCGATGGGGGCCTTTTAGGGTCACCGTGAGCGCTTTCATAACTGCCCCTGGTTTTGAGAGGGCTGCTCTTCTTCAGCAACCTCGTTTTAAAACAATACTTTTAAACAACTATCCTTTCTGTAAAAATGCGAATGAAGGGATGGTGGGCGTGTATGTTTGCAGACTTCAAGCTGCGTGGTGGCAGTTTGATTCATGGCAAAATACAGTAATCCTTTAAAGAAGCAATAAAGCTACTGCGCGGTATTTATATAGCCATAGTACGGTCGTTAGATTAAATACAGCACAGGATGGAGCTTTTTAAAGGATTCATCAGGTTAGAAAATGTCGCTTCAACATGTGCGTGTATTTTCAAAGGCCGTTTGGGGTAAAGGTTCAGTTACAAGTTTTACACAGATGCATAATTTTTTTTTTATTTGACTTGTTTTGAGACATTTTAAATTGTGCAAATAATGTATCACGTTTGAATATTCAGCTCACGTGTTTTGTACCTTAATGTAAAATTAACGACTGAGTTTTGACCCTTTGAGCGTCTCTGCCTTTGCGCTCCTCTTCCACAAGAGCTACAATAAAAGTCTGAAATCAATTTTTTTTTTAAATCATCTTAAATACCCTGTAGTTTTCTTTAGATATATAATATTTAATATATTTCTGCTAGAATGCCCTCTAGAGAAAATCTGCACGTAAAATGAAAATATTGGGCCAACCGACCTCTAAACTGTTTTGGCACAAGTAAAGCAAATACTCAATATTTCTTCATTCTTTAAATGTTTGTTTTTTCACCACAGTAAATTTATTTTATTCATGATCTGATCATGTTGGTTTTCAGTGTGTGAGCAATTTTAGCTGTAAATTTAACCTGATCACAGCTCGCAAGATCAAAGGTCAAACTGTAAATTACCCTTTTTTTGTTTTCTATGCAGAGCTGCGCTTTTTGTCCCTGACAATACATATATAAAGTTGTTAAATACATGTATAAAGTTAGTGTGTACTTCACAGGCTCAGATCTTGAGAGCTGCAGTCAGTGCAGAGTTAAACAAATGAGAAGTGCATGCAGGCGCGCCGAGCCTGCAGCTTCAGGCGGCCGCAGGTCCGTTTTTCTGTCTCCCGCTCGACTTATCACACCAGACCCCGGGATCAACTTCATTAAATATAATTCACTATTTTTCCCTTAAAGCCTTATTTAAAGATCAAATTCAACATGAACATTTTACGTCAATATTTGACAGCATGCAGTGTTTATTAATTTTAGTCTGATCGTCAGTTAGTCAGGGGTGTCAGTGCAAGAAATTGCAAGACATGTCAATTCTCAGTCTCATGCAATATGATACAATCTTATATACTTCGAGATAATTTAGGATTATAAAGTCCCAGCTGTTTAGCTTTAGGCCTGTATGTTAAATTTTCAGTTATACACGGAGGTCACAGGCTGCCGTCCTTCGCTCTTTTCATAAGTAACTCGGTTTTGCATTGCAGTTTTGGTTTTATTATAAAAGGTTGGATCATGTATTAGACTAAATGTGGACGGTAATTTTTGAAACTCCACTGACTATGTAATGTAGCAAAGAGCCATTCCTGTCTTTAAACAGAACAGTCTGGTTTTGCCGAGCTCCGTGGAAAACACGCAGGATTCTTCTCGGTGTTATTTCAGGCCTTATGACCAGACCTCAGCATGTTTCTCTCTGTTTGTCAGAAACATAAAGGAAAAGTCCCTGTCTAAAGCAAAAAAAAAAAAATAAAAATCATATTTCTTCTTATCTGTTTTCATTACTGCAACAAAGTCAGCCACCGAGGCTGCATCAGAATCAATTACATCACTCAAGCGGCTTCTGTCTTTGGAATCGTTCTTTTTTGTTTGCTCTTGACCTTTTCTGGCGTCTGCGAGTTTTCAACAGTGCGGGAGACATTTTCTAATCAATAGTCTATTTGATTTGCGACGTAAAATAAGTCCAACAGCCCTACTGCATATTTAGCACAGATAATTTTCCAAGCCTGGTGGTATGAGGCAGAGGTCCGCATCGAGTTTCCTCTTTCTTTCCATTAATTAAAATTAATTGGCAGCAGATCCCCTCGCACGAGCGCCGCATGGACGCGTGCTGCCCATATGTGCGATACATATTGATCTGCTTATGGCTGCTGTTAGTGCGTCTCCATCATCCACTGATGAATATCAAGCACAGCTGATTTGTTTGCGTTCTCTCATATCTCCTTGAGAGCGTGTGTTTGTATTCAGAGCATATTAAGATAACGCCAGTCAAAAATTAACTTTAGTGCATCCTGCTCGTTTCACACCTATAATTGAAACATTTGCCTTTAATTTGCCGTGATCGTTTAAATGATCTGTGGTTTGAGGCCGGGTTATTTGCAGCTCTGTGTCCACATCCATGCACAGGATGGGTGATGGATACTGACGTGCGTAAATCAGGCTACTTTGTAACCATGCTGCTCTTGTCGTCCAATGACTCCATTAAGATTATATTCTTGATCGCAGTCCGGTAAATAATTCACAAATCACAGAAAACATTCAAAACTGCTGTAAACAATCTACAATGTATTATTAATGCTGATAAAAGCTTTGCTGGAATGGCCCGGTAGTTGACGGACCCGAGCAGCCAAAAGTGGCGCACATGCACTTGCCAAACATTACCAGGAGGTTTTTATGGGCCGCGTGGCATTGTTTCACATCCCTGTGACGGAGATGCATTTGCATAAAGTTTTAATGCGTTTTGAAGGTCGAGGAGGCGTCGTTAATTAAAACTTTTACGTGCTGCGTTTTGAAATCAATTATTTCAGACTCCAGTTAAGTCCCGCTTATCCAAATGAGAGGGGCTGCTAATGCAGGCTACAGCGCGTCTCACAAACACTGCCAACTTCTGAAGCTTTGCAGCAAACTCCGAGATGTTTAACAATGTGCGGGAGATTGTTTAACTGTTTCCCGCACAGTCCACACGCAAAAAAAAAAAAAAAAAAAAAAAAAAAAAAGAACAAAGTTTTATTTTCTTGCTCATAAGCGATTCATGTCCGATTATATGCACTTGTTGAGGGTTTTAGATTTGGAGATCAAATGAGTCCTTGAAATTCAGTCGGCCGTGCAGATTGGCAAAGCACTTGAAAGTGTGAGGCGAAATCTATACTGTAGCCATGCCATATAGCCATAGCAACAGAAAAAAATGTGGAGATTTTGCAGTCAGTATCTTTGGTGAGTGAGATAAAAGCTTTCATCTCTGCAAAACAGAGCATGTGAATCAGTGCATATGAAGACGCATTCAATATGTGTGGAGCCCGCACAAGCAGTTTGCATGTTATAGCATGGCCCTAAATGTGAATTAAACACTGTTTACTTTAAGCCAAATTTTGTTTTGTTTTCTTATTTTCACCTATAGTCATCACAGTCAGATAATCAAGACGTAGGCCATCATAGCTGTCCATGGGTGAGTGTGTGTGTGTGTGTGTGTGTGTGTGTGTGTGTGTGTGTGTGTGTGTGTGTGTGTGTGTGTGTGTGTGTGTGTGTGTGTGTGTGTGTGTGTGTGTGTGTGTATGTGTGTGTTTGTGTTTGTGCACAGGATCTGTGTGTGTGTCTTACTCCTGTCCCGTTTTGGGCCGATGACTCTCCTGCGTCAGCTCTCGGTTCTGGTTTCACTGAGACCGGACGGTGAGGGCCGCGGTGCCGGTGTAAGCTGAGGTGGGCCTGCATGATCTGGTAACATACCAAGCCTCATCGGCGTCACTTTGCACCATGCATACACACACACACACACACACACACACACACACACACACACACACACACACACACACACACACACACATAGAGCTAGTTAGTAGGCACAGCACAGGCAGCGGAGAAAAGGTTTGCTGTAGTGGACGGTAAGCAGGGTAAAAGTGGCCTGCCAACTGCCGGCCAACGGCAGGCAGGCAGGCAGGCAGGCGGTGGGTTGCAGGCAGAACCCAGGGGTACACTGTGTTCTTTTTACTTATTCATCCTTTTTGCTGGAGGCAAACCAGGTCCACCTTACACTGCTTGGCCCAAAGTGGGATCTGGTAGGCAGGGACAGAGGAAAGAGCAGGGAAGCGGGAAATGGCACAACATGTCTCTTATCAGTTAAACAGCGTCTTCAATTTTGATTACAAGCTAAGAAAAAAATACTCAACTTGCTTGGTGGATGTGTTGACTCTTAAGTCTTTTAAACACTGAAATCAAGTTAATCTCTGGTTCAAATATTTGACAACACAATTGCACACAGTTAAACGTGTGTGAACACTAAAACTAGTTTTTGTTTGTAGCATAACAAAAAGAAGAGCCCCAAAACAAAACCCTGGTAGCTTGTGGACAGTCGTCCTCTGCCTGTGTGTGTTTGTGAGTCTGTCTTAGAGGTGGGTTAAATCCAACACTGTGGCGCTCTGCTTATCCCTTATCTGTGCAGTCGTCCTGACTGCCCATACAAAATGGATTTATCATGCTTAACCGAGGCGGTTGGCACAACAGGGTAATAGGTGGCTGTCCCCTGGATGGATGGGCATGTTTTTGTGTGGCCGATGCGTGTGTGTTTGTGTGTGTCCTTGTGAATATGTGCTGCCCCCCCCTTGTCCTCTGCCTTCTAGTGTGGATTAGGTTTAGGCTGGTCTGTGGCCAGTGGAGGCAGGCAGCCCCTATAGCGGTCTCATGTTGTCCAGAGATATAGTTTTGTTTATCAAGCCATACGACACACACATGTATATACCCACAGACACACACACACACACACACACACACACACACACACGTCTGAAATCAGACTGAACACTCACATATGTTAAGGACAGATAGACAGACATGTGGCGGAGGAGCAGCGCAGTCAGAATCAATTCAGTGTGCTGATATTGGGAACATCTCTCAGTTTAGCCTTTGCCAGTTTTTGTCATGACAGTAGAAAGTATCCAAATTCGAATATACAAAATGATCCCCCAGAGCTTTTGTTGTTGCGCGGGTCACTACGCAATATCATTTTATTCTTGGCTGTGGGTAAGAATTAAATGTGATTGTGCAATTGACTGATACTTTTATGTCTTCCATGTGCAAGACCGTTAAAAAATTGTCCTCAGGTTTGAGAATCGAAGGTGCAACAACTAACAGTTTACAGTCATTTATCATTAAAAGACTTTAGTTTGCCAGTAAGGGATGAGACCATCAGACAGTGGAGACGTGAGGAACCAATAAGGAATCAAGGGATGAGAAGATGCAAGAGCCTGTGAATAAACTCTTCTTGCAGCTGCTTGGGACAGACTCCCCTTCACCTTCATCCTGCTTCTCCTCCTCCACCTCCTCAATTAGCTCCCTTTAAAAGAGAAGTAACGGTTAGTGAGAGGTCTGCATTGTTCCAGGATGAGCCTCAGTTGTTGTTATTGTTGTTTGTCTCTCGCTCTCTCTGTGTCTTTCTCCATCCCCCTCATCTGTGACCCGTTGGTGTGTTTTTCGTTCTTTTTGATTTTCTCAGAGGCTTTTTTTTTTGTGGGGTAACCCCACTGAATGGTACAATGCAGCCTAGCGTGAAATTAAAGCTCTTAGTTAGTTTGGAGTTGCTCAAAAGAGGATTTTACACATGCATGCATTCATCACCCTCCCATACGCTATAGATATAGCTAATTAGAGGAAGTACACCCTATGTCGAGCATCAAGAGCCCAATTAAAAGAGTAGGGGAAACCTGGGTGTGCGAGATCTAGGCCAAATCAGCTCAGTGAATGCATCTCTGTCGCCTTGTGTGTGAACAGTATGTCTGCCTCCTTAATCCAGGCGGGAAAATATGGACAAGACCGATATGAGAAGGGTCATTAACATATGCATGTCACGTACTCGGTAAGTAAATCAAGAAAACATTCAGGTTGATCATCCTGACAGGCGAGCATCTGATTCAAAACAGATTGGGCTGTTCTTGCTCACTCGTCCAAGTTTCATTTTGGAGTTAGTCTGCGCTGAAATGTCTGTCACACTGGAGATTTTGTTCATGTCAATGGCATTTGTTTGTGCCTTTTCACAATGAAACATCACAGTCTTCAGACAGTTTTGCTTTGTCATATAAGTTTTCTTGCCCCTTAAATCATAAAAAAAAGTTACATATGGGCCTTTTAGAATAAATGAAGCAGCAACTGACTCGGCATGCAAAGTCTTGACGTGCATCAGTGTGTTTACTGCGCCTTTAAATTGATGGAAATGCATAGAGCACACAATAGTCCTGATACACCACTGTTTTGAATGATGGCCTGAGGTCATTTATTTTTGACTGCATTCTGTGTGTGTGTGTGTGTGTGTGTGTGTGTGTGTGTGTGTGTAGCAGAGGCAGAGCAGCAGCAGTCTGCCGCACACACGGCAATGATAGCTGAAAAATCCCCCAGACCTCATGAATATGTTTGATTCTTGACACAAATGCACAAACAATCTTCCAGTCATTATTTTATTACTAGTGTTATCACATCACACACACGTACGCATACTCTTTTGTCCAGCTGTATGTCCACAGTGTAACGACTGGTCAGAGGCCTGTGGTCCCATTAGCAGCCCGTGAATCCTGTCAGTGAGTCAGACTTTGTGGAACAAAGTGTGCTGCTCTCTAACTGCTCCCTCTTTCTCTTTCTCTCCTGTTGAGAGCGCTGGCAGCTTGCCAGGGGTGGAAAAATCTATAAGCCATTGCGTAATATACCATATCTTTACCTTGGTTGAACCCTGCACAAGATCCACAGCTGTGTGAGCACACAAACAGAGAAATGAGTGTGTTCATGCCTCTGTGTGTGTGTGTGTGTGTGTGTGTGTGTGTGTGTGTGTGTGTGTGTGTGTGTGTGTGAGAGAGAGAGAGAGAGAGAGAGAGAGAGAGAGAGAGAGAAAGAGGCACACAGACAGAGGGAGAGAGAGACACACTGAGTGGCTTCTTTGTGGTTAGTTTTCCGTGTGTACCCTCATATAAACAGTATCACACCACTTTGATCAAATGTTGCTGACCAAATATTTTTCTAAGTTGACCGAGCATGGCGTTCTGATCCCCCTCTGGAGTGTTATGCCAAGAGAAAAGTAAGCTGAGGCCATATAAAATTTAGCTGTTTTTGAGGCGGGCGATGGCAAAAATGGAAAGCAAATGAAGTTTATGTTTTGCTTTGATGACATATCAACTCCATGGCAACAGCACTGTACTTCCAAAGTCAGAGCCGCATTAGTTAATCACTACACTGGAGTTACTGGTTCTCTTTGCATATATTTAGGGAGGAGATTAGAATTTTGAATAAATTAAAGGCAATCAGGCCTTTCATGTTCGCACTCTTCCTTTTATTCGCAGTCTGACGAGATTCGTTTTCAGTGTTTGGTGTTGTGTTTGAGCAAGTGCAGGCCTCACTTGCAGTGTCCACCTGCACCTGAGGCTTCTTCGGGAGCTCTGAGTGTTCAAACCCCAGAGGAAGGGAGTGTAATGTTTTTATTGGATGCCTTTGAACTAGGCTGTAGTTACTGACTCACACTTTTCTGTGGAGAGCGTCTCGATAGTGTAAGTTCATGGCTGTGTCATCTCTGTTACGACTCTTATCTCACACAGAGATACACCGACACCCATGATGAGCAGCACAGAGAGGCAGATAAAGACAATAAAAAGCTGCTCACTGTGATAATTCAATAAGATGAAATGCCAAAAATGGTTTAATCAGTTCTCATCTTCACTAATATGATCCTCTCAGCCAGTGAAAATGACCATCTGAAAATCACATGCCAGGACTGATTCGTTTTTGATGGTGGTGATTATTATTAAATGGTCTGTAATGACTACTGATAATCCCCATGTGCAGCGAGGCACCCTGCATTCACTTGGGAGGCTGTTGTTTGTTAATGCACCACTGAAACCCAAAACACATACAGATGTTTGTGGGACAAAACCACAAAAAACAATTTAGATCCCTGCCATTGTTTTCAGTGCATGCTCGTGCTCAATTTTTACCGGCTTGCTTATGGAAGTTTTTCAACAGACGTGCAACTTTTCAGTGCAATGCCAGCATATTAAAGTCATTTTCCCTCATCTTCACAGTGTAAAGGGTCAAACTGTGTTAGTGTGGTGATGGCGGTTTGGTTCAGGGGAGTGACAGCTGTATGAGGGTGGTAGCTTCAGTTGGTGGGATAAAGTTGGGTGGAAGGAGGATACTGCATCATTTTTTACTTCATGTGTTGCATATGTATTTATGTGTGTACTGTATAAACGTTTGTGAGACTGACTGCTGATATGTTTGTGTTTATTGACTCAAAGAGACGGGCCGTGGCTGCGTACACAGCGGTGTACGGGTGGCAGGGGTCCAGGCTTGGGGGAAACGTGTGTGTTTAAAGTACACACAGGCCTAATTATGCTGATTTAAGCATTCTTGCGGTCCTCCCTCTGGCTTGTGGTGTGTTAACTGGCACAGGGGCGTCCAGCAGAGAGAGGGAGAGAGAGCGAGGGAAAAGATAAAGAGGGACAGAGATAGAAAGGGGAGGCTTGACAAACAGACTTAGAAAAAGAGAAAGAAAGAGAGGTGGAGAGGTAGAGAAATGGTGGTAGTTGTCTAAACTCCAGTGAGAGTAAATCAGCAGAGAAAAATGTTGTCCCAGACTCCGGTACAACAGAGGAAAAACATACACCACCATCAAACTTCCCGGCAGGTTTTTCCCCTCCTCACTTTGGGGTTAAGAGCGCGCCCGCTCTTCATATTTATTTTTATATTCAGATGTTATGGATTGCTCCGGGAAAAGGCTGTCCCTTTTCCCAGCAGAGGAATTAATACTGTTTGAATGTTCTCTCTGGAGTCTAAATGGAGGATTTTTAGTAATGTAGTTTCGAAGGTTTATAAGTTAAAACCTGACCACTGTTAAATAAACAAACTGATTAAAAACGGACCCTTGTTTGTTGACTCTCAGCTTTCTGGCCTGTGTGTGTGTGTGTGTGTGTGTGTGTGTGTGTGTGTGTGTGTGTGTGTGTGTGTGTGCGTGTGCGTGTGCGTGTGTGTGTGTGTGTCTGTTTGGCTTCGGGTGGGTGTGCGTGTGCGCGCGTGCACCTGTCTCATGTCTTGTGGATGCATGTATAATGTAGTTAACAATGTATGCATACAGAAAGGAAAAACATAAAAGAGACATATATTTGAGGCAACTTTTTGGGGATAGTGTTTGTAACTCTAAGCTGTCCTTGTGTGTGCGTTTTGTGTGCGTTTGTGTGAGTGGTTTAAAGTATTTTTGCACCTCCACATTATAGTTTAGGTGGCTGAATAATATCCAGACACTAAAATGTACATAAAAGGCCTGCACAGGTTACTCCTTTAACTCAGCAGAGCAGGGATTGATGATGTTGGCCAGTGTGTATTCAAGCCGCCTTTCACACAGGTGATAAAATCCTGCTGCTCGGAGTCTTCGGGTTCATGTGACGGGATCAACCAACACCGAAACCCACATGTGCTCTCATCTGAAAATATGCTCTCACTTTCCGTACACTTCATTTATTTCTTTTTTTTTTTCTCTTGTTCTGCCTCTTTCTCAAAATCTCCTTTTTTTTTCCTTTTAGTATGTGTTTGCTTATCTTTGACTCTCCCTACTTTCTCTCTCCCTCTCATTACATCTGTTACCTCAACCGTTTCTTTCTCCGTTTTACCTCATTCTTTCCACCCCCCCCCACCCCCCACTACTCCTCTCTTTCGTTCCCTCAGGAGGAGCCACAGTCTTATCTGGGATATGTTGGATTTGGTGAGCTTAAAAGCCACTTTGCTAACTCCCTGTGTCTCTCCTGAGAACAGCACAGGCTATCTAAAACAGTTTCACCATTCACCAAGCTTTGTCCGTTGGAATGCTGATCATCGGGCATCTCTTCTTTTACTCCCTCACCTCTTAACGCTAATCCTTTACCTGGCTCTCCATCTCCTGGACCTCCTCCCCTCCTCCTTTTCGCCCACTGATTCTTTTCTGTTCCTCCTCTGACTAAAATGCTTGATATACACATATTGGGTTTCCTTGGTGATGTGAAGGAATGCTAATGTATCATAACCATATTACAGTGCTTAGAGGAGGCAAACGGTGCCAAGTGCTATCTGGAGAATCAAATCTCTGCACAAGAACCATCTCTCCGCTCCGGATTGAAAAACGGTGTTCGCATTTTGATTTTCCCCTCTGGAAATACATAAAGCTGAAAGCCTCTCTGAAATTTGCTGAAACAATGGTGTTGTTGTATTCAATAATGCAATTTCTCCAGGAATTGGAAAGCTAACCTAAATAAAGATGAGGCCAAATCCTATTTTGCATCTGATCCAGGGGATACTGTGCTGTCTTCTTTGTGCATGTTAATAAATGTTTGCATGCTTTGCATACAGTGCTGTTGGTCACAGTTTTAAAGTCATTTTTTTTAAAGGATTCAAACACTGGACTGAAATTTGAAAAAAAAAAAAAAAAAAAAAAAAAAAAAAAAACGAAACAAAAAACCCCAAAATATTTATTTAAATGATCGAAGAGTGTAACCGAATGATAAGTGCAAATCCAGAAGCAATCCTTACAGGCAGGCCCTCTCTGGCGTGTGGCAGGCAAACTGGAGTGAGGGATTTACTCGTTTTATTATTAGGGCCTGTGTGTGTGTTGATGATGGAGCGGCTCCATCCATGTTGACTCACAGAAAGACAGCGGTGACAGCTACACTGAGCAGGGGTGTCAGGCTTGGCTGATGACTCCGACTCCCCAAACAGCACTGCAAAGGCAAACCCTTCTTTGTGTGTGTATGTCTGTATATATTTGAGTCAGTTTTGTGGGAGTGTGTGTAGGCCATACTGCAGTTGTGTGTGTGTGTGTGTGTGTGTGTGTATGTGTGTGTGTGTGTGTGTGTGTGTGTGTGTGTGTCTTTCAGTCCTGACAGCCAAGAAGCCTCAGTGCATCTGACGTGGCAGCTCTTGCTGCTTTCAGTCCAGCTCTTTTCCTTCTGGCTCCCCTTTCTGTGATACTATCTTTTCATACAATCACATGTTTATAAATGGAGACTGACGGGCGTTTCATACCGGCAGTTTCACTGAAGGTTTATCAACTCTCAGCGAAACTGTACTTTTTCACTGAAAATAATACGACGGGAATAGAATATTTATTGCAGTTAGGAATGTTTTTGTTGATGTTTTTATTCAATTAGACAACCATAAAGTCAAGCAGGATACTGGAAAAAAAAAAAAAAAAAAAAAAAACAAATCCTCCAAGGTTAAAGGCCAGTAAGTTCACAATTGGTTACTTGTAAACAGTATTTCACTTACATGCAATTCTGTCTCTCAATAGGGGGAATTTTTACCTATACCAGATGCAAGCTATTAAGCACTGTAACATACAATGCATGAAGTGTTCTTTTGTTTAAAATTGTGCTTTTGTTGCACTAAAGAACTGAAAGTGGAGAAAATAGCTTTTTTCCAATATCTGTAAAAATCAAAAACATGTGTAGTTGGTATAAATGCATCTCTAACCTCATTTTAAAGCTTGGATCAGTATGCAGGTCTTTCTTTTGGTTCCCTCCCCCAGGGGAGTTTGTGAGGTGCCTTTTTATCGAGGTGGGTTTCCTCCATTTTATGTCCCCTCTGAGGATATGTACTTATGGCTGTCTGCCTGTGGTGCTGTGGTGCTCCTGAGGTCTGAGCGAGGTGGTAGTTTAGGCTGGGGAAGTCAGCGAGCGTGGTCACAGAGGAGATAACTGCACACACACTCACCCTGAGGCGCCCGTCTGCATCATGTGTCTGTCTGTCTTCTCCTGGCGTTTATTGCAGGATTCCTCTTCTTCTTTTTTTCTTTTTTTTTTTTTTTAAAGAAGAAAAGAAACCATTGGTTTGAGTGGATAAAACTTTCAAAATGATTTAGTTGTTGTGTGTGTGCACATGTCTTCGTGTGTGTGCGTGTGGTTGTGTGGTTGTGAAGGCTCTTTGTTTCTCGCCTTGCATGTGTTTGTGTGTGTCCTCTCTTTCTTCCGGCCTGGCATGGTGCTGGCCCTATAGGGAACGCCACTCAAAATGGGCAGATCGACCTTTAACCCTCACACTGCCAGCTCAGAGTCAAGCAGAACTCACTACAGCATCAAGAGACTGTCTCCCTTTAACCCAAACTCTGTCGAGCATAGCAGAGATTAAGACCCAGCTCTCGGGAGACCATATGGAACAGCCACCCTTTAACCCCACATGGGATCAGTGTCACATAGGAAACCACTTGGAGCTCTGCATAACCCCTAACAACTCAGCACAGACAAGGCAGAGTGCACAGGCAAAGGCCCAGCTCATATCATGCCACAGGGAGCGGGCACCGTTTAACCCTCACAGTGCCAACCCTGCACCGGCAGAACTCCAGCTCCTATGATAAGCAGAATTAAATCCACAAGCTTCTGCGTTCCTGATAGGAAGCGCACTGATGTGGAAATGTGGATGGTCACATAAGAGGGGTCGGTAATTCTTTTAATAAGCAAGATTGAAATCAGTCAGGTTTCCCCATTTAAAAAAATGACAAATATGAGTTAGTTAAAGCATATAATCATAACCCAACACATGTCGAAATCACTGTCCCTCTTTTGTTTTTGTTTTTTTGTGAAGAGAGGGTGTTAGTGAAGTGCACAAAAACTCAAGGAATCAAAAAATTACGCAAAAAAAGGGAATAAATTCTCATAGCGGCTATTGATAAACGTACCGAACGGCTTCTTTCAAACTATACATTTAACATTAAACGCTGACAAATTATATAATAGTTCTATAAACTATAACAGATGAAGAAAAAACATGATTTATTGCGGAGATACTTTCCCTTTAAGGGATGTAGCAGGGCATGAGTTGCAGCATGAGTGGCTGTGTGCAAGTGAAAGAGAGAGAGAGAGAGAGAGGGAGAGAGGGTGAAGGGAGTTTCTGCACTTGCCTGTCTGGCACAGGCCGAGGAATGAGTGTACAAGTTTGAGTCTGGGCGAGTCAAGCTGTGTGAGAGAGAGGCAGCGAGAAAAGGAGTTCCACAGTGAAAGGAGCGAGGGGGAGCAGAGTGAGAGGTGCTGGAAGATGGATAGCAATTGAGGTAGAGAGAGCACAGGCAATTGGTAGAAGTGAGAGGGTGAGTGAAGCAGCAAAGAAGCCGAGGGAGGGATGGTTGAAGTGCAACAACAATATGAAGTACAGGAAAAGGGAAACGTGTTGGAGAGAGAAGGAGTGCACAGTAAGAGGTGAAAGAAAGAAATGAAGGAATGGAGGAGTAGGTGATGGTGGGGGGCACAGAGTGAATGTGTGAGTTGGGCTAGTGGTGAATCATTTGCATAAAGGGTGAGGGCACTCTGCCCGGCTTTGGGGAGAGGTTGGCATCTCGCCTTGCCGACTGGCAGAACGAGGACCAGGGAGAAATAAAAGAATGAGGGGGAGTGAAAGAGTGAGAGAGAAAGTCTCTCAATAGTGCATCTCTTGTGCTGGGAGAAGCAGGCCTTGGCTATTGCTGGAGCAGGGCATGGAGGGGAGGGGATATCGGGTTTCAT